>NW_006408657.1:5049396-5056402 GCF_000296735.1 Chrysochloris asiatica
CAGGTGGCATCATTGATGGTGTCAAGTGTGGCAGCGGTAATAAGGTTGGCCCAGGATTGGACATTGTTTCGTTCTGCTGTGCATGGGGTCACTATGAGTTGGTTCTGACTCGATGGCACCTGACAACAACAACAATAACATGTATCTTGGAGTTATGAATGAGACCAAAATTACTACTGAGCATATTCATACCTTAACTTGTTGATTTAGGAATGCCTTGTGAAGAAATGTGACACCAGATATCAATATCTCTTCTCTTGGTTTCCAGTGTCATCTGAACATGGCCCTGAGAATATTTCTGTTTCCATACCTCTCTATTGTTTTTAAAAATTCAATGAAATCTTTATCCAACCTTTGTATTAGGTCTCAGCTTGATGGTTAGTCTGAAAAAAACGATTCCACCATTAATAATTTTTTCACAAAATGAAGCAGCTATGCTTACTCTGTGTTTATAAACATAGTGTACATAAATTAGGTAGTCCTAATTTATTAGGACTCCAACAACTGCTGACTTGCAGCAAGGAAATGAAAATGATCAAATCTGTGATTTAAAGAATCATCCTGGTGTTTTTGTTGTTCTTAGGATCCACAATGAGTAGGTTCTAATTCATAAGGACCTTATGAATAACAAAAAACACCGCCAAACTCTGCGCCATCCTCACAATTGTGGTTACAAATTGAGCCCATTGCTCCTGCCAATATGCCAATTCATCTCATTGGTGGTCTTCCTCTTTTTCACTGACCCTCCATTTTACCAAGAATGATGCCCTTTGCCGGGGACCAGTCCCTCCTCATAACATGTCCGAAGTACAGTAGATGAAGTCTCACCAACCTGACTTATAAGGAGCATTCTGACTGTACTTCTTCCAGCAATCATGTGTTGGTGCTTCTCTCAGTCCAGTATTGTTCTATAACATCATAATTCACATGCATCAATTCTCTGTGGTCTTCCTTTCTTGTCCAACTTTCACATTCATAGAAGGTGACTGAAAATATCTTGGCTTGGAATTGGCACACCTTTGTCTTCAACATGGTATTTTTGGTCTTGAGCATATTAAAGAGGTCTTGTGCAACAGATTGGCCTACTGAAAAACTTTGCTGTTTTGGGTGTCTTTAATTTTCCTATCTTGCTTTATTGCTCTGGCTAAGACTTCCAACATAAAATTAAATAAGAGTGGCGATAAAGGGCACCCTTTTCTAGTTCCTGTTCATAAAGGGAATGTTTTCAGTGTCTCTCCATTGAGAGTAGTTCTTACTGTTGGACTTGTATACATGCTCTTAATTATGTTGAGGGATTTCCCTTTAATTCCTACTTTGTTGAGTGTTTTTATCAAGTAAGGATGTTGGATTTTGCTAACTGCAATTTTTTTTCATCAATTGATAAAATCATGGGGTTCTTTTCATTTTTTTTTTTTTTTATTTCTATGGTAGATTACGTTTCGTTTTTCTAATATTGAACTATCCGTACATCCCTGGAATGAATCCCACATGGACATGATGTTTACATTATTTGATATGTTGTTGAAGTCTATTAGCTACAATTGTCTAGAATTTTTGCATCTATGTTCATGAGAGATATTGTTCTGTAATATTCTCTTTTATTGATGTCCTTGCCTGGTTTTGGTTTGAGAGTCATGTTTACTTCATAAAATGTATTAGAAGTTTTCCATCCTTTTCTATATTCTGGAATAGTTTGATTAAGGTTGATGTCAGTTCTTCTCTGAATGCCTGGTAAAATTCGCCAGTAAAGCCATCTGGGCCTGGACTTTTTAGTCGGGAGATTTTTGATGACCTGATCAATTTCTTCTTTTGTTATTTGTTGTCGTTAGGTGCCATCGAGTCGGTACTGACCCATAGCGACCTTATGCACAGCAGAACGAAACACTGCCCGATCCTGGGCCAACCTCATTATCAATGCCATGCTTGAGTCCATTGATGATGCCACTTAGCCAATCCGTCTCTTTGGGGGTCTTTCTCTTTTTCTCTGACCCTGCACCTTACGAAACATGATATCATTCTCCAGCAACTGGTCCCTCCTGAAAATATGTCTCCAGTATGAGAGACGAAGTTTGGCCATCTTGGCCTCGAAGGAGCATTCTGGCTGCACTTTTTCCAATATGGACCTATTGGTTCTTTAGGCAGCCCATGGCACTTTCAAAATTCTCCTCTAACACCACAACTCAAAAGCATCAATTCTTCTACGGTCTTCCTTATTCACTGTCCAGCTTTCACATGCATATGAGGCTATTGAAAATACTATGGCTTGGGTCAGGCACACCTTAGCCCTCAGGTTGACATCTTTGTTCTTCAACACTTTAAAAAGGTCTTGTAACTTCATTCTTTCCTCCATTGATAAGAATGTTCTTTATTGGCTCAGTGGTGAGGATTTTTGTTTTCTTGACATTGAGATGCAATCCATACCGAAGGCTGTGCTCTTTGATCTTCACCATTAAATGTTTTAAGTCCTCTTCACTTTCAGCAGGCAAGGTTGTATCAAAGTCTGCTAAACCACCACTCACCACTGGACCAATAGACAACATTCTTATCAATGGAGAAAAGATTGACGTTGTCAAGGACTTCATTCTTCTTAGATCAACTATCAACACTCATGGAAGCAGCAGTCAAAAAATCAAACGACATATTGCATTAGGCAAATCTGCTGCACGAAGCCTTTTTAAATCATTGAAGAGCAAAGATGTCAGCTTGAGGACTAAGGTGTGCCTGACCCAAGCCATGGTGGCTAAACGGCATCTCTCATACTTCGGACATATTGTCAGGAGGGATCAGTCACTGGAGAAGGATATCATGTTTGGTAAGGTGGAGGGTCAGAGAAAAAGAGGAACATCCCCAACGAGATGGATTGGTCACATGGTAGCATTGATGGATTCAAGCGTGGCAACAGTATTGAGGTTGGCCCAGAATCGGGCAGTGTTTTGTTCTGCTGTGCATAAGGTCACTATGGTTCTGTATTGACTCAATGGCACCTAACAACAACTTATCTTATTTTAATATGTATGTAATTTTTTACTGTATCTTTTTACAAACAAATAACACTGCTCCATTTTCAGGCAAATAAAACTTCTGGATCTCCTTCAAATAAACAGATTATAAATAAATTCTTAATTTTTTGTGTATTCAAATGCAAGGAATGCAACATCTCTCTATTAAATTTTAAGTTGACATATTTCTCACCAATTAGTTTGCTTTTTTTATTTCTTAGAGATACTAAAACCTTATGCCTCTAAGTGCTTGATCAGCCCTGCATGACAAAATTAATTGGTTTCTAAAACATGTCCAAATTCTCAGCCTTTATTTTCTTTAACTAATAATAAAGAATTATTTAATTAAAAGATGAGACTGCATATAATATAATAATTTAAAAATATATAGTGAAACAATGGGCACATAAACACAAACCATCACTGGGCGTAGAGAAGAAAATTTTCATCACAACATATGGAAAACAATATCACATATCTGGCAATAGGAATACCCTTGTGTGCTAATTGTTCTACATTTAGACTAATCCCCATATGCTCAGAAAAACCCAATGAATGATTAAGAGAATGTCTTTTGGATATTTTGTAACTTCATCAATTCTCTGCAAAGTCTGATGTACAATTCTTTGCACGTTCTGCCAATCAAGTATTAGAGTGTTTACTGTCTAAAAAAATGGACACATATTGGCATTTCAATTTCTAACCAATGTTTCTAGTCTGCCACTGACTATGATGAAATACTTCCTGAGCTCATGAATCATTATAAAGATATTTTTTTAAGCCACTTACTAAATTAATTTCAATGTTACTGTCATTTTAAGATGACCAGGCGACAAACATTGGCACTGGAAAACTAAATTTAATATCACCATTGCATTGCAAATTGGCTATTAGAAATGATAAGCATTGTTAGTATAGCTTTTAAGTACTCCAACCAGTATGTTAACAAAGATTGGATGAACCAATAAGTGATTGAGGTACAGCTGGATTCACATTTTCTTAGGTCATTTAATTGGAAAGTAAAAATGAAAACTCCCAAATGCATAGATGTTTCAAATATGACATTGCATAATTAAATTTAAATGCTGGGTTGTTGTTGTTGTTAAATGCCATTGAGTCATTTGCCACTCAGAGACCCTGCATAGGGTTTCCAAGAGCAGCTGCTGGGGTTGAACTGCTGACCCTGTAGTTTGCAGTCCAGTTAAGAGAACACACAAAATAATAAATCCATAATATGAATTCTTGTAGAAAAAGGCATTCTGACATTTTGAAAAGCCATAGAGAAAATAGGATAATTCTAGATAGAGTTCAGTTGTTTCCATAGAAAGTTTCATATCGTGACTTCTTTCATTTTGCAACATGGAAAAGGACACATTTTTCTTCAGAAACTATGAGAATCGAAAGTCCTATCATTTTGGTCCAAGTTCCCACAAGAACAAAACTAGTCTAAATTGACCTAGGAAAAGAATAAAAGTAGGTCATTTAGGACATGTCAGTACTCCACAAGCCACATTTTCCTGTTGGTGTTTCACAAAGGCTGAGAAAGAGCTGAGGATCGAAGAGGGTGAAAAAGGGAAAGAAAAATGGAGGTAAGAATATCAGACAGCATCAGAGAGTTATAGAAATATGAAGAATAAAGGAAGACAAATAGAAAAAGTAGAGAGAGGAATGAGGACAACAGTGAGATAAAAGAGCTTAAACTTAAAATAATCTGAACATAAAATAATTCAAACATAAAATTATTCCTCTAGAAGGAAGAACATAGGTTACTGATTCAGACAAGGCTGAGCTTCATTGTGGAATCACAATTTAGTAAATAATTCTATGAGCTTAAATTCCCTCACATGAAACAGTGTTACTGAAACCTAAATCACAGAATTATTGTGAAGATCAAAATATGTTAAGCAATTAAAACTGCTTAGTACATGACTGGAATCTTGGTGTGGCACTGTAGGATAAGCACTGGACTGTTAACTATAAGGTTGTTGGTTCAAACCCACCAGCCACTCCTTGGGACCCTTATACAGGTTCCGTATGTGTTAGAATCAACTTGATGGCACTTAACAAGTACATGATTGGTTCTTGATAAATCATTGTGACAAATTAATAATTATGGTTGTTATTGTCAAGTGCCGTCCAGTTGGTTATGACTCATAGTGACCCTGTATAGGGCTTCCAAGTAGCAACTGGTGGGTTTGAACTGCTAATGGAATTTATTTACACAAATATTTTCTTTATTTTCAATACAGGACTTTTAACATATGCTCACTGAGAAAATCACTAAAAAATTCCACTCCCTTTATTCATATCATCACCAATTGGTGTTGATCTACATTTATATACCACCATTTAAACATGGTCAATGAAATGGAATCAAGTTCTGATTGGTTTTCAAATAAGGGAAGCATACATTCAGGTTACTTTTATTACAACTATTTATGCAAACTAATGTCACTGGATGGAAGCTTCTACTTGAACAATTTGGTTTAATGAGGGCTTGAAATAATTGACTATTCTGGTCTGGGATCATTGGCCCCTGTGTCTGGAAAAAATTCAGTGTGAGTTAGTGGCTGAGACAATAGTTATAGGAAAGATACTATACTCAGTGTTTCAGAAGAGGCAAAGAATGGAATAAAATTAATAAAAGAGTTCTTATCCTTCCTCTACATATGTCATTCTTGTGGATTGCTGTTTCTATCTAGTCATCTGTCTGTCTATCTATCTATCTATCTGTCTGTCTATGATCAGTTAGGTGTTTTTCATTTACAACAGAGAATTTCAATCTTTAAAAACACTATGTTTGTACTACTTCAAATTTTTGAAAAATTTAAACAGATTTTACTTGCATCATTCAGACTTAATAGTTCATTTTATTCCTTTATCTTTTCATAAGGACTAAGAAAGCTAGGGCTGCTCAAGAAGACAAAATAAAGTATTATAATAAAATGGAGACAGAAAACCAAAAAGGAAGAACATACTCAGCATTTCTCAAACTGAAGGAATTGAAGAAAACATTCAAGACTCGGTTTGCAATATTGAAGGAGTCCATGGGCAAAATATTGAATGATGCAGAAGCATCAAAAGAAGATGAAAGGAATATCCAGTCACTGAATCAAAAAGAATTGGTTGCTGGGTTGAGACCTGGTTGGCTAGCAGTATGGCAAGGCCTAGGGACTACTGGGCCCAGGAACAGGGACATGGCCACAGAGGACTAGAGCAGAGAGTGAAGCATCCAACTATTACGAAGTTAGCAGAGATGCAAAAGAACACCCATACTTGCAAATAGTACCCACTTGACCTGGCTTCAATGGCTGGATGATCAGAACTCAACTAGAGGAAGAAAGAAGAGGAAAACAAAGAATAATCCACTACAATTTGATGAACTTGACCTATATTTATGGATGTAGTAGCTCAAAAGAGGGAATGAATCAATGATTATTCCCACTCCCTTGATACACAGGGTTGACCGGGATGGGCAACTTAGATATTGGCTATCCAAAATTGGGGGGTGGGGGGCTACAAAAACACGAAGTGACTGGCTTACAAGCTTTCAAGAGGGAGCCTAGTTTCAGAGGGTGCAGAGGAAGGTAGAATTTCCAATGAGTGGTTTCCAACCTGTCTAGACGGGGCTGGTGAAAGGAGATGGGGATAAGATTCTTGTGGTTCAATAGTGAACAACTGCTATCAGGACTGACTAAGAGTGTTGCAAATGTGAAGGTAGACGTTTTTATAACAAAAGGAGGGAAGTGGTTGATCTTGCAGTCCAGGAGCGGAGTACAGAACTCTAGACTCAGGGAGGGAGAGGGGCTGTGTGCAGACAGCCAGGGGGCAGGCTTGCAGGTGTACCCTTTGGTTGTTTGAATGGTTGTATTTTCCTGAGTGCCTTGGTGAATATTCCCCCCACCCCAAAAAAAAAAAAAAGAAACAGAGGGAATGAAAACAAAACAAATGCTGTTGAATGGCAATGCATAGAGGGGATTGTAATCATTTCATTGAAACCAAACACA
>NW_006408657.1:5056597-5067885 GCF_000296735.1 Chrysochloris asiatica
TAAGTGCCATCAAGTCAGTTCCAACCCACAGCAACCCTGTCTAGAGTTTCTGAGGTACAGCAGGTGAACTTGACTGCCGATGTTGCAGTTGAAACCAACTTTTGCAGCCCAGCACATTAACCCACAGTGCCATACCAGGACGAAGTAACTGCTGTTAAAATTAGAGGCTGGTTGAGGAAGGCATTCTGCAATCCACTATTGTTAAGGTCAGTGGGAAGATGATATCAGGTTTATTCCAACTCAACAACCACAGGTAAAATACTAAGATCTAAAAAATATTTTCAGAATGCCCAATATCTAAGGTTGGTAGCAAAAGCTGGAGAATATATATCCCTAGATTTTATTTGCTTCTATGATACATTATGCAGAGTAGCTTATAAACATAAAATACAGAAGCTTTATTTTTATTCGGTAAGACAATAACTTTCATTTTTAAGATCCATATAATGTCACGGGCTTTAAAAATTTAGGTTTAAAATACAATCTCTATTTCCCAAAAATAATCACTGTATTAAATATTTCCTGACACTTTAGACCAAATTCTTTGATTTTATGTAAGAGCTGCAATCAGGCAATTACCTCATACTATTTACTGATCTTGTTTTTCCTCAAAGAATAAGTACAAATTATTTTTGATAGTATATGGTATGCTTATTTAATTTAAAGACACTAAACAGAAAATGTGAATTGACAAAGTAGTATCAATTCATCTTGCCTTGGAACATGTATCATGTTATAGGCTAAAATAAAAATTTTAAATCTCCAAAGGAAAAAAAGAATTCGTTGATGTCCAACTATTTTAAGAGGTAGCCTATGATCAAGAACTGATGGTACTGAAGGAAGACGTTCAAACTGCACTGAAGGCGTTGCTGAAAAACAGGTGTCCAGGACGTTATGCAATACAGATTGAAATGTTTTTACAAACTGGTTGCAGCACTGGAGACACTCACTTATCTATGCGAAGAAATTTGGAAGACAGCTACCTGGCCAATTGATTGGAAAAGGTTCATATTTGTGTCCATTGCAAAAAAGGTGACCTAACAGAATGTGGAAACCATTAAACAATATTATTAACATTACATGCAAGTAAAAATTTGCTGCAGATAACTTAAAAATGGTTGCAGCAGTACATCAACAGGGAACTCCCAGTTCAAGTCAGATTCAGAAGAGGACGTGGATCTAGAATATTCTTGACATCAGATAGATGGATCTTGGTTAAAAGCAGACAATACGAGAAAGATGTTTAATTGTGCTTCATTGCCTATGCAACTACATTTGATTGTGTGAATCATAGCATACTAATGAGAACATTGCATAGAATGGGTATTTCCAGAATACTTAATTATGCTCATGAGGAATCTGTACATAGAGCTAGAGGCAGTCGTTGGAACCAAACAAGGGATCCTCAATGTTTTAAAATCAGGCAAAGTCTGTGTCAGGGTTGTATCCATTCACAATACTTATTCAATTTGTATACTGAGCAAATAATCAAAAAAGCTGAACTAAACAAAGACGAATGTGCCAACAAAATTGGAAGAAGACTCATTAACAACCTTTGATATGCAGATGACACAACCTTGCTTGATGAAAGTGAAGATGATTTGAAACAGTGTTGAAGATCAAAGACTACAGCCTTCAGCATGGATTGTACCTGAATGTAAAGAAAATAATAATTCTCACAACTGGACCAATAAATAATATTACAATAAATGGAGAAATTATTGAAATTGTCAAATATTTCATTTTTCTTTGATCTACTATGAACACTCATGGAAATAGCAGTCAAGAAATCAAATGAAATTTTGCATTAAGCAGATCTGCTGCAAAAGATCACTTCAACGTTCTAAGTAGCAAAGATGTCAGTTTGATGACTATGGTGCATGGTATTTTCAGGGACCTCATATGCATGTGATAGTTGGACAATGAATGAGGAAGACCAAAGAAGAATCAGTGCATTTGAATTATGGCCTTGGTGAAGAATAATAAAAGTACTATAGACCACTAGAAAACAACCAACGCTGTCTTGGTAGAAATACAGCCAAAATGCTCCTTAGAAGTAATGATGGTGAGACTTCATCTCTCATACTTTAGACATGTTGTCAGGAGGGATGAGTCTCTGGAGAGGGACATCATGCTTGGTAAAGTGGAGGATGACAGTAAGAGAGGAGGATCCTCAGCAAGACAAATTGACACAGTGGCATCAACAATTGACTGAAGTATAGCAACAAGTGTGAGGCTGGTGCAGGACCTGGCAGCATTTCTGTTGTGTTCTTTTGTGTACAGTGTCACTATGATTCAGAACCAACTCGATGGTGCCTAACAACACCAACAACAAAGCTAGTTATTGAGGGAAAGGAATAGAAAATTGAAGTCAGCCTTAAAAAAGGTCCATTTAAACTCTTAACAATTTCTATGGATAGAAATGCTATTTTAGTACTCTGGATAGTTTAGTAATGCACAAACTCATCCCAATATAGTTAGCTGAATACAAAAGTTCACTGATACATTCTTTATTATTGTGATCTTTACCATTAGTCATAATAACCAACCATTTACTGAACAGCTCTGAAGTGTTAGAGAGCAATCTGAGTATCTTTAATTGGCGATGTGTTGAAACACACACACACACACATCTCTTTTATCGTATTGTTTTAACAACTCGTATCTAGTTTGTGATTACTTTCTAGATGCCTCTTATTAACCAGAAATTTTACATGTTTTATTAATGTTACTCAAATCTAGTTTGCTTATTTTTATAAAATGTTTCTAACCTCTGGGACTAATATGAGGTTACAACTTTATGAACAAAAAGACTATTCCTAGAAAATTCTAAGAAGAACCAGAACATCATAAAATCATAAATTTCTCAATAAACATGTTAAACTTCTATTATGTTCAAAGCTGAAGCCCTCAAGGTACTAATATTCCATGGTAGTGCCACACATTTAAGTATCAAATGACAGTTCTGCAATTTTTGTAAACTATGTGACCATAGCTATATTTTTCAAAATGTGCACAGTGAATCGATTTCAGATGAAGAAATCAATCTAGCATATCATAATCAACTTAAAAAATAAAAGGATAGAGACAGCTAGAAGAAGATAAGATGCTATTATTTAGACAAACATTGAACAAATTGAAAGCATAGTTTAAACAGAAAAATATGATTTGACGTTGATATTTATCAGGTGAATGAATTACATGTGGTGGTGGTGTTGGTTTTATGTCACTGAGGTGGTTCCCACTCATAGTATTCATTGTGACCCTGTATAGGGTTTCTGAACCTGTAAATTTTACAGGAGCAGAAAATTCATCTTTCTCCCAAGAGTAACCGGTAGATTCTAACAACTGGACTTGCAGTTAGCAGCCCAGCTCATAATCCACTATGCTAACAGGGCTCCTTGAATTACATTTAGCAAGAATAAATTTGAGAGTGAAACTTTATTTCAGTTACTCAGACCTGCTTGTGTGAGGGTAAATCAAAAAGTATACTTATAAGAGTGGCAGTACATCCATGTTTATTCCAAGCAAAACATGCTTAAACATGTCTCTGAAATCAGTGGATTTCAGCTACACACAAGTTCTCTCAGTAAAACACTAATGTTGGTCTTGCTGTTGTTAAGAGTCACATAGGATGGCTTAAACATTTAAAAAAAAAAAAAAAAACAGACCAATTAAAACAGATTTATGAGATCTGCTGGGCCAGTTAAACTCAAGGCAAAGAGGTCAGCTCATAAAGTTATGAGATTGATTCTGGAGACTCAAAAAGGGTAATCTTGACAGAGTTCCTTGAAGGACACAAGATAATCATGAGAGCTTATTATGAAGAAAGTTTAAGAGAGCTGGAAACTACATTGGTGAGAAAAAAAGGCCAGGAGAATTGAGGACATTTTTTCCATCATAACAACGCACCTACTTGTTCTTTGATGGTTGCGTGTCTTACAAGAATTTTGTTGGGAAATTTTACCCTATCCCTGATCTTTCCCTTTCAGGCTTCTTTTTGTTCCTCAGATTCAAAGAAGATTTAATGGGAAAACTATTTGAGTCCCTTGAGGATGCCACAGCTGTTGTTTTAATGTGGTGTAAATCAAAGAGTGCAGAATCCTTCAGGGAAGGGTCAAAGAGATGGAAACACCACCTTCCGAAGTGGATAGACAAAGATGGAGGGCATGCTGAGTCAATAACTTCATATTTGATCATTTTGTTTAGTCAAGGTTTCTATGATTTTATAGCAACACTTCTGACTTACTCAGGCATATAACAATATCCATATACCTATAAGGATTCTGCATGGGATGAAGATGAGGTTTTCTGTTCCAGTAAAGATTTACAGCCTTGGAAACCCTATACAGGGTTGCTGTGAGTCAGAACCGATTCTACTACACACCACCACCACCATAAGGAAGATCAGTTAATAGGACTATTATTAAAATCAGTTGTTGTTGTTAAGTGCCATTGAGTCTATTCTGACTCACAGTGACCCTGTGTAGGGTTTCCAAGCAGTGGCTGAAAAGTTTGACCCACTGACCTTGTAGTTTAACCTAGATTCATGCTCGAGTGCTTATCCTATAGAGCTACACAAGGACTTCTATTCAACTTTATACAGCAACTGTTAGTGCCAGTAAAGAAGGCATTGGGAAAGTTTTATCAACTTTATAATGTGTAATTAACAAACATTTATCATATACTATGGACTGTCAGAAGTGCATGGTTGAAATCCAACCTGAATGCTCCTTAGAAGCCAGGATGGTACACTTTAGCCGTGTTGTCAGGAGGGACCCATCCATAGAGAAGGACATTATGCTTGGAAAAGCAGAAGGTCATTGAAACAGAGGAAGATGCCAACAAGAGGGATTGACACAGCAGCTCCAACAGTGGTCTCAAACATAGTAAAAACTGTGAGCATGGCACAGAATTAGGTAGGGCTTTGTTTTATTGTACATAGGGTTGCTATGAGTCAAAACCTACTGGATGGTATCTAACAACAGCAGCATATATATGAGTGCATGTACATATTATGTTGCTCAATAAAGCTATTTCACACTCTGTACCACAGTAAAATAGAGCTCTGATAGCATAGTGGGTTATGAGCTGGGTAGTTGGATTACAGGGCCACTATGAGCCGGAGACAACTGAATAGCACACAACCACCACAACCACCATCACAGTAAAAAAAAAAAAAAAGGAAAAAGTATGAAAAATACTTCTTTGATTTATATATTTTTTCCTCCAAGCCTTATGTCTTCTACACAAATATATGAAATTATAATACTAACAGAAAATGTTTGTTTCTAAGGCTCTGTGGGTTAATGTGCTAGACTGCAAGGTCCATTTGAACTGCAAGGTAGGTGGTTCAAGCTCACCAGCCACTCCTTAGAAACCCTATACAGGGTGACTGTGAGTCAGAACCTACTCAACGTCACTTAACAAGAAGTACGTCAAATGCCGTTAGTATTAAATACTATTCAATTCTCAGGAGAACTGAAGGCATACTCATTTTATATACCTTATGTAAGTTGCCTAGGATAAAATTAAAAACTTATGGGAACAAGATTGGACACTAGTTTATCTATCTAAGTGAAGGACTTAATTTATAAAACTGGTGTAAAGGACAAATGAAATAAAACAGTGTAAGGCACTATGCAAATATGTTGTTGTTGTTAAGTGCCGTCAAGTCGGTTCCGACCCATAGCGACCCTGTACAGGGTTTCCGAGGGTGTAAATCCTTACAGGAGTAGAAAGCCTCATCTTTCTCCCGCGGAGCGGCTGATAGTTTCGAACCGCTGACCTTAAGGTTCGCAGCCCGATTCGTAATCACTACGCTACCAGAGCAAATATAAGATACTATTATTTAGACAAGAAATGTTGAACAAATTGAAGGCCTAGTTTAAACAGAACAATATGATTTGACGTGAAGAATGATGTTGATATTTATATACTTTATTCTGAAACCATTTTTAACATATGGCTAGAGGTTTAACTAATCCCTTAAGAAGACCATAATTTATTGATGCTACTACCATTTCACTTACTTGAGAAATATCACATACATCTATAATCTCCATTATTCTAGATTTAGAAACATCCTGTTTCTAAAGTAGTCTTTATAGAAATTCAGAACATTCTTGGACTTTTAAATGGTATTTGCTATTTCTAAAAGCAAGTTTCTTGAACAATGTACTATGTAGATTTTCACATATTAACTAAGTTCATTTTTGTCTCTAACTTTTCTTTTTGTCTTAATCTAGTGTGATATATTTGAAAAAATGGTAGATGGTTAATACTTTATCCAAAATTATTTTGACAAGGATTATTTTTAGATGTATACTAAAGAACCTGTATTAATCTCACTCAGATTTGGAAATGCATGTCAAAAGTGAACTAAGTCCTTTTCATTTCTAAATTGATTCACAGTAATAAGAAGTCACAAGCAGATTCAGAAGTTGACACTTAATGATACACTTGCATTTAGGTAATATAAGTTTGAAGAAAGAATGGACACCAATTTCTTCACAATGAAAAACAAAAACAAAAACAAACAAAGTTGGAGACCTTAAGATTATTTTATGGTTCCCAAAACAGGATATAATGATTAAAATTATAATTTTGGAATCACAAGTATTAATATAATAAAATTGTTTGATGGTATGTTTCTTTTAAGTAGCTGATCATTTTCACTTTTTTAGCATACTATTCTTTAAGCATATAACTGTGGTTTCTTATCGGTCTTCCTCAAGTCTTCACAGTTGCCATATTCCATATCATTTCTTTGCAGCAAGTTCCCTTTGAAGTTTCTGAAATTTTTATGCAGGGTATGCATGGGGGAAAAATAATATGAAATACTTTAGTAAATCATGAGTGTGCCATTCATTTTAACATCAGCATATCCTTCACTAGGCGTGAAAACTTTCAGATAACAATTTTTGTGTTTTCAGTGGTGTGACAAAATTCATTGGAAAAAAATAGCTCGCAATAGACAGCAACTCATGTACTAATTTCTGTAGACTCAAAACATTATCCTTAATTCATTCCTTTGACTTTACTAATTTAATTTTAAAAAAAAACTCTCATTAGGAGACACTTTAGAGCATTTATGTACAATTTAAAGGCAAGATAAAGAGGGGGGGAAATGTAAACCTCGATTGTTTGTCAGGAACCCTGGAGATGCAATAGCTGAGCACTAGACTGCTAACCAAAAGGTCAGCAGTTCAAACCCACCAGCTGCTTCCTGGGAGACTGATGTGACAATCTGCTTCTGGAAAGATTACAGCCTTGAAAACACTCTGAGGCAGCTCTATGTCCTACAGTGTCACCAAATGACTGGGTGGTACCATGTAAATTGGGTGTTTTTTTTTTTTTTTTCTTTGCCTGGTGGTTCTGGGTAAGAGAAGATAGAGGAAAATGCTGATAGTGTTATACGATTCTATTAGGAGTGATTGTTAACAGGGCCAATTCAGATTGGGAAAAAAAATTGAACTCTAACAGGGCCAATTCAGATTGGGAAAAAAATAGTCAATTTTTCTATTTCAGCAGTAGAAATGGGAGCACTATCAGCAGCACTATCTTCAACAAAGAAGAGTCAGGATCGGAGCATGTCTTTTGGACCCCAAGTGGCCTATGAATTGAACTTCCTCAATCATGGGACAGAAAGATGTGACACCAGAGAAACACCAGAGCAGGAGACAGAAAGGTTGGCTTCCTGGCCCATGGAGCAAGGAAAGCTGAGTGCCTTTGGGCAGGAGGCTCTCTTGTGGAGTGGGACCCCTCCAGGCACTTTATTAGAAAGTTAGATTTGGTGAACCATGAAGCTAGACCTGAGTGTCTTTGGGTTGAGGCTTATAACAGAGTGGCATACCATTTGGGCATTTATTGGCAATACTAAAAGAGCTTTGTAATGTTTCTGGAGAAGCCACAAAGGTCAAGGACCACAAAGGCCAAGGACCTGTGGGCATGACTAAAAAGAGGCTGTCCTAATAAATATCTGATCCTGAATTTTAAACTGTTAACTTCCCTAATAATCTTGATAATAGTGAGTATGGTCTACAGTTCTATATGGCCATTGCAATGAATCATCGAATCCAGCAGAAAACACAGTTCCATGAAAGGGATGGTTGGTGTCAGAAACGGTAAGGAAGTTGGAGCTTGGAGGCATATAGAGGAATTGGCCTTGGACTGATGTGGAATGTGATCCTTCTTCCTTCTTGTGATGTCAGAGGAGGTCAGACATTTCCTCCACACCATTTTATTTTATTTTATTTTTTTTACAAAGTATTTCTAAAACTGTGGTCCATGAACCATTTGTTAAAATTGAAGATACCTAAACCCCACTTCAGTATTACAAAGTCAGATTCTGTAGGTTAAGACAAACATTCTCAAATTTTGTTAAGTTTCAGATGTTAAGTTTTTTCACAAATGTTTAAGGCCTTAGATTTTACCAAGGAAATAATTCAAATCCTGAGATTTTTTTAGAACAGGTTTTAAGATTTAGGAAAGGAGCCCTTGGTAGTGTAGTGGATTATGAATTAGGCTGCTAACCACAAGGTCAGTATTTGGAATCTACCAGTCACTCTGTGGAAAAAGATGAAGGTTTCTGCTCCCGTAAAGACTTACAGTTTTGGAAATGCTAGGGGGGGGGGGGGTGTCACTGTGAGTCAGAACCAACTCGCAGTACACAACTATCACCACCACCCTAACACCATTTAGAAAGCTTTGTGAACATTTCAGACAAGTTTGGGTTGTCATGATGATTAGGGTGTACTGTTGGCATGAACAGATTAATTCCAGAGATGTTAGATGCCAAGCAACACACAGGACAGTCCCTCACTATGCATGAATGTCCCACATTGTGTTCAACTTTGGAGTGCTGTACTGGGCACTCATTAAAGTGAAATATACATATTAAAGAGCTGATCATACAGCCTGATTCTTTTTTTTCCCATGTAAACAAAACTTTTGCCATAGTTTTGAGAAACTTCCACGTGGTTTTGATTGCTATTTCAGAAAATCACGTACTAATACAATACACCTCTCTCAGTATGCCTGGGTCCAAACCCAAACCAAACGCACTGCCATTAGTTGATTTGGACTCATTGTTGCTGCTGTTGTTAAGAGCCGGTAAGTCAGTTCTGACCCACAGCGACCCTACGTAGGGTCCCTATATAGGGTTTTTGAGACTGTAAATCTTTACAAGAGCAGATAGCCTCATCTTTCTCCCATGAAGTGGCTGATGGGTTTGAACCACCAACCTTGCAGTTAGCAGCCAAACACCTAACCCACAGCCATCACCAGAACTCACTTAGCTTTTGCATTTATGCTGATTCTTTGTATAGGAGAAAGCATCTAGCTGCTTCACAGTGTCTTCTGGTGTAATTGGCCTAAGTATTTGCATAATGGAATACATATCATTTGCATTTTAAGTTCTTTTCATTTATTATTTGTATTTGAGTTAAAAGGAGCCCTGGTGGCACAATAGTTAGGTGCTTGACTGCTAATCAGAAAGGTAGGTGGTTTGAACCCACCCAATGACTCTCAGGGAGAAAAGAGCAGATGAGCTGCTTATGGAAAGACGAAATCCTGTTCGGACTCATGATGCCCCTATAGAACAGAGACCTGCCCCATATGGTTTCCAAGGCAGACTGCCATATCTTTCTTCTGCCAAGTGGGTTTGCACAGCTCATCTTTCCATTAGCAGTGAAGCATTTAACCACTGTGCCTATAAAGATTACAA
This sequence comes from Chrysochloris asiatica, assembly GCF_000296735.1. NCBI lineage: Eukaryota > Metazoa > Chordata > Mammalia > Afrosoricida > Chrysochloridae > Chrysochloris > Chrysochloris asiatica. The sequence continues at coordinate 5,066,325 of NW_006408657.1, forward strand.
TTTATGGGACCCTGTGAGGCAATTCTACTCTGTCATATAGGGTTTCTATAAGTCAGAATCAACTTGACAACACACAACAACAATAACATTAAAGAACAAAAGCTTTTTTAAAATTACATTTGAAGTTAAGATAGCAAAAGGGCATTATCAATTATTTTCCCTTAAAAGCTTATATTCAATCTGATAAAGTTGAGAAACACTGAAAGGGACAAACTGCTCCAAACCAGTCTGGGTTCAGAAATTTTTTGCAGCATGAATTTCAAAACCTCCTTCTAAGGAAGAACTTTAATTCCTGATAAAATGTCTGAGAAATTTTCTGATGGCTTTAAATGACATTAAGAACTTCTGGACCTAGCATTACTCTTTTAGCTGGCTAATGAGTTTATTTATTCCTTTGTCTTAGCTCAAACCCAGTGGTCCTCAACTGGGGATGATTTTGCCAACCAGGAGGGATTAAGCAGCATCTGTAAATATTTTTGGTTGTCACACTGGTATGGTTCAGCTGACATCTTGTGATGGGTAGAAGCCATGGATCATGGATGCTTATATACATCCAAAAGTCGTAAGTCAGCCCCACACTACCAAGAACCCTATGGCACAAAATATCAATAGTGCTAAAGTTGAGAAGAACCAACTCCATGGCATGTGACCACACACCCCACCACCACCAAAGTTGAGACATTCAGCTCCAATCATTCTCTTTTCCAGTAATGTACTCACCCAGAGAAAAAAATCTTTGAAATGGGTCACTCCCCTTAACGTAAGCTTGAAGTAAATTTGGTACAAGCTTATTAATAATTTATCTGAAAAGTTTTTAGTGTGTGTGTGTGTGTACTATTCAGAGTAATTAGCCCTGAGGGAGAAAACTAAAAAAGATATTGTAGAGCTGCATAAAACAAAACAAAACAAAATCATTACCATACAGAAGGTTCTGGCCTTATAGGTCAGGGTACAGCTGCAGAGCAATTATTATGGAAGAAGATGGCCACATCTTTCTCCCTTGGGGCCACTGGTGGTTTGAACCACCAACCTTTTTGGTTAGTAGCCACACACTCAACCACTCTGCTCTTGTGGCATTTAGTTAGTCCCATATTCTTACCAAATTTTTTGGATGTTCAAAGACAGATGAGGAACCATTCTAAAATATCTGAAAGCAGTGAAAAATGTAGGAAGTTAATAAACAAGAAATTATACCAAGCTATATGAGGGAAAAAATAAAGACTTGGGAAATGATGGAAATCAAGAGATATAGATGCAGAAGTTATTGGGGAAGAGAAACTGTTTACATTTCTTAACTGTGTGCATATGGAAGGATGTGAAAATAAGGCTGAAGACCCAAGTCCTATATTGCTTACAATAATGCTAAATCAGGAGTCCTGGTGTGGCGCCATAGGATAAGCTGAACTGTGAAGTTTGTTTAAACCGCAAGGTCGGCAGTTCAAACTTACCAGCCAGCTCCTAGGAAACCCGATATAGGGTCGCTATGAGTCAGAACTGACTCGATGGCACTTAACATAAACAACAGCAATGCTAAATTTTTTTTAAAAGAAAATAAAAGAAG
>NW_006408657.1:5069064-5077122 GCF_000296735.1 Chrysochloris asiatica
TAGCCGTTTCTGTATTACCTTTAGCAAAACTTTGCTCGCTTGAGATAGGGAACTCTTTTTTGATCAGGTTTTAAAAGCTATTTATCCTAAATGACACGTAAAATAATGCATTTCACTTCATTTTAAACTATTTATCCAGGCTAAAGTTTCCACTGTAGTGCCAAAGACGATCAAATATTTATTCAAAGATTGGTTTTTAATGAGGAGACCAGTATCATACAAACCTCCCAAAGAGTAAAGATGCAAAGACAGAAAAATTATTGCAGCCTTTTTACCAGGGTTATGAAAATATGCTTATGTTACTCAAGTGCAAAAAAATAAAGCTGGCTGAGTTTAAAGAATAAATAAGGAAGCAGCATAGTATGAATAGGGAAATTGCTTAGACATTTTTTATGAGAAAAAAATTACCTTCTTGGAACTTCTTTCAGTTCTTTAGTGTGTTCAGATATATAGGCATTCTCTGCTAATTGCAAGTGAATATAAAAGTCAATTCCCAACTTGCACATCAAACTTATTTTGAATCTTTCAGAATTTCATACGGATATAATAGTGCACAGAGTCTTGGTATGGAGCTGTGGGATAAAGTACTGGACCACAAGGTTGGTTTGAACCACAAGTTGGCAGTTCAAACTCACCAGCCACTCCTTGGAAACCATGTACAGAGTCACTGAGTTGAAACTGATTCAATGGCACTTAACAACAACAACAAATAATAGTGTGTTGTTAGCATTTATGTTGCTACATCGTGTACCATTACTCTAGTGTTTTTCCATAGTGAGAGATGGAAAATACAGTTCAAATATTGTTTACCTGAAATAAATGCTCTCTTAATGCACAGGGAGAACATATATACACACACAGTTTGTTGCTGTTGTTGCTGTGTTCTACATTGCGCATTGATCATCATGAAACATGCATTACCTTATATCAGTTTTAAAGTAGCACGAGGGATATAAAAATCTTTAAAAAAAAAAGTCTTGAGCTTCAAAATCAGAGCTTTTGGGCAGAATCATTAGATATGTGTCCATTTCTAAATTTGATACAAAAATTACCAGGTGAATCATGATACTTCAGTCCAGGAAATTCTGGCATTTAATTTCAGCAAAGTTGATGCTATGAATTCAATTGTGTCCCCCCAAATATATTTAGAAATTCTAACCCCTATACTTGTATGTTTATACTTATAAGGAGTCCTGTTGTAGCACTGTAGGATAAGCACTGGACTGCCAATCACAAAGTTGGTGGTTCAAACCCACTGACAGCTTCTTGAAAACCCTATATAGAGTTGCTATGAGTCGGAACCGACTCCACAGCACTTAACAACAACAATATACTTATATATTAGACTCCTGGTATGGCACTATAGAATAAGTACTGAACTGCTTGCCACTAGGTCAGTGGTTCAAACCTACCAGCTGCTCCCTGGAAACCCTGTACAAGGTTGCTATGAGTCAGATCCAACTAGATGACACTTAACAACAACAACATATTTATATTAATATGACCTAGTTTGGAAATAGGGGTTTTCTTCTGTTATAGTGATGTAGCCATACCAGATTAGGGTTTACCCTAAAACTGATCATTTCTGAGTCATAAAAAGTTATAAAAATAATCAGCCAAGAGACACGCAAAGGGAAAAGATGGATACCAAGGAGCACCAGGGACTACCAATGAACACCAACTATCACTGGCAGACACAAGAAACAAGGAAAGAGGCTCATAGAAGAAATCAGCAGTGCTAAGTGACACTTTGATTTGAATTTCTAGTCACCAGAAATATGAGAAAATAAACTGCTGCTTTTGAAATCCACTCACTTGTGCCATTTCTGTTATAGAAGCACTAGGTATCTAAAACAATTAAGAAGGAGATATTTAGTGTACTAAAGTGGATGTTGTTATTAAGTGTCATAGAGTCGGTTCAGAATCATAGCAACCCTGTAAAGAGTTTCAGAGGAGTGGCTGGTGGGCTTGAACTACCAATCTTTCAGTAAGCACTTCATGTTTATCCTATAGTGCTGTATCAGGATTCCCCTAAAGGAGATTGTTATTAAATGCCGTCGAGTTGGTTCTGACTTATAGTGACCCTGTATAGGGTTTATGAAGAGCAGCTGGTGAGCTTGAACCACTGATCTTGTGGTTCAAACCGATTTTGCAATCCAGTGCATTAGCCCACAGCACCACACCAGGACTCTATGATAATTGAATGAAAGGTATGATCCTGGATTTGATTATGGATCGGAAAATATTACTAGGACCATTTGTAGAATTCAAATATGACTTGTACATTTGATAATATCATATCAATTTGAAACTTACTGAGTATGATCACTGTTTTATATTTGTATAATTATTGCTGTTGTTGTTAGGTGCCATTGGGTCAGTTAGACTTAAAGCAACTCTATCCACAACAGAACACAAGCTGCCCAGTCCTGTGCCACCTTCGTAATTGTTGTTAAGCATGAGGCTCTCACTGCTGCCACTGTGCCAATCCATCTCACTGGGGGGTCTTCTTCTCTTTGGCTGACCCTCTTTACCAAACCTGGCATCCTTCTCCAGTGATTGGTCCCTCTTGATAATATATACCAAGTATGAGAGATAAACTCTCACCATTCTGGCTTTTAAGGAGTATTCTGAATGTACTTCTTCCAACACAGATTTGTTTGTTCTTCTGGCAGTCATGGTATTTTACATATTCTTTCCCAACACTATAATTCAAATTGGTCAGTTCTTCTATAGTCTTCCTTATTCATTGTCCAATTTCCACATGCATATGAGGCTATTGAAAATGTCATGGCTTGGGTAAAGCACACTTTAGTTCTCAAACTAACATCTTTACTCTTGAACACTTTAAAGAGGACTTCTGCAGCAAATTTGCCTAATGCAATATGTTCTTGGATTTCCTAATTGCTGCTGTTGGTAGTAGATGCTGTTGGATACTGTTGGTAGTGGATCCAAGCAAAATGAAGTCTTTGACCTGCTCCAGTGATAAGGATCTTTGTTTTCTTTACATTAAGGCATAACCCATATTGAAGCATGTGGTCTTTGATCTTCATCAGTTGAGTATTTTAAGTCCTCTTCACCTTCAGCAAGCAAGGTTGTATCATCTGCATATCACAGGTTGTTAATGATTTTTCCTCCAGTCCTGATGCCATGTTCTTCTTCATATAATCCAGTGTCTAGTATTACTTGCTCAGCACACAGATCAAATAAACATGGTGAAAGAATACAACCCTGGCACACACCTTTCCTGATTTTAAATCATTCAGTGTGTCCTTATTCTTTTTGAATGACTGCCTCAGGGTCTATGTACAAGTTCCTCATAAGTACAATTAAGTTATCTGAAATACCCATTCTCCACAATGTTATTCATAGCTTGTCATGATCCAATAGTTGTATAACAGAATCTCTCAAATCTTCGGAGATGTAAACAGAAGTAGTTAGGGAGAAAGGATTATGATATTTGTAACTTACTCACAAATACTATAAATATATTAATAATATATTGCTATTATTTACTATTAAATTCAGCATGGACTGTCACAAGAACAAACAGGCCTGTGCTGGAAAATGTATAACCAGAATGTTCCCTAGAAGCCAGGATGGTGAGACTCCGTCTCTCTACTTTGGACATGTTATCAGTAGGGACCAGTCCCTGGAGAAGAACATCATGCTTGGTAAAGGTGAGGGTCCATGAAAAAGAGGAAGTGGAAGAACACCAATGACACGGGTTGACACAGTGGCAGTGACAATGGACTCAAACAACAATGTGAGGATGGCACAGGACTAGGTAGTGTTACATTCCCTTGTGCATAGAATTCACTATGAATCAGAAGTGACTCCTAAAAGCAACAACAACAAATAATATATGTTGTGGGAACTATGGTACTCTACCCAGGCTTTGTCTACAGGGCCAACACATTTTTTCTCAATGCATCATATTATCTGCCAACTGACATAATTATGTAGCTCATTGGAAACTGTATTCAACTGCAGGAAAAGGCCCTATATGAGATTACTGATGTTAAGGGTCGCTCAGTCAGTTCTGACTCATAGAAACCCTCTATAGGGTTTCTAAGGAGTGCCTGGTGGGTTTGAACCACCAACCTTGTGGTTAGTAGTCCACTGCTTATCCTACAGCGCCACACCAGGACTCCTCCAAATAGCATCCTATGGCCAATCACTGGGTAATGTGGTGGTACAATGATCAGGCATCCCTAATCTGCCATGCTTAAGGGCCAACCAGCTCCAGAGCTCCATGTAATATCAGCTAAGTTTTCAGTTGTAACTACATTGTGAACCGCTTTGTACCACTTTGTTCATCTAACTAGTCTTTCCTACTTTACTTCTTGCAAAAATATCCAAACAGGTGTATCTCCCTAGAGCATAGTCTATGTGTCTTCTGTCCATAACTCTCTCTGCCAGAATACATTTCCTGGAAGCTTTAAGACAACTTAGTACCAGGTGCGGTCATAAAAAGTAAACTCTAAAATAGGATTTGGGAGATGTGCTATTCACTGACTGAGTCCTTGTGTAGTACTATAGGATAAGTAGTGAACTGCTAACTGCAAGGTTGGCAGTTCAAACCCACCAACTGCTCCTTGGAAATCCTATATAGGGTCACTGTGAGTTGAAACTGACTTGATGACTGGTGTAGTGCTGTCATGCTGCAGAAGAACAATTATAAAAATGTCACCATGACCACTTCAAGATGAATCTGAGGTGCAGAGGGAAACGATACCTTGAGAGAATGGGGTGCCATTGTCAAGAACACTCTATAGTCCCTTACATAAAATGACCACCATATAATTCTGTGCTGTGGGTTAATGTGCTAGACTGTAAAGTCGGTTTGATCTGCAAGGTCTGTGGTTTAAGCTCACCAGCTGTTCCTCAGAAACCCTATGCATGGTAACTATCGATCAGAACCAACTCAATGGCACCTAACAATATCATATAATTCTGTGTCATCAGTGAATCTGGGAATTAGTGATATAGATTGAAACATCACTTCTACTGACCCTTTGCCAAAAGCTGTGCTTCCTGGTTCCACAATGTTGGTCTAAAGATTGTGGTTCCTACTGGTGAGTATTTTCAGCAGAAGACACAGGAAATATCTTATTGAACTCGTAGCCTGACAATTTCTGGCTCCTTGTGTTAAAAGGTCAGTAGACACAGAAAGTATTCACCATACTGGCAAGGGTAATTTCCCCGATAATCAAGAGGAAATAGGACTGTTGCTATATGATGTGGGCAAGGAAGGATAAATTAGGTATTCATGTGATGCATGTGAACTTATTCTCATGTCCAATTTTAACAATGAATGAACACACACAACAGTCACAGCCTGAAAAGAACATGGCAACAGTCACTCAGCTCCCTCAAGGATAAGGGTGAAGGTCACAATACAGGCAGCTTTTCTAATACAGCAGAATTGCTTGTTGAGGGTACAATCTATATGGTGTGGGGAGGAGGGAAAATGTGCATTATTTATGACCTCGGGACCAACTAAAGCAATGGTGAATGCAATACATTCTACTAACTTTTTAAAAATAAAATTTTAAATAAAATTTCCCAAGATATTATCACTATAGAATTCTGGAGAATTGGGCCTTGATGTAGTAAACTTGAGACACAAATGAATATTTTCATTTGTGCATACGGCAAGAAGGAGATTGTAGTAAATGCTATTGGTGCCCTGTCCAGATTCCTTCTCCTGGACTTTTACACCTCAGTTGCTATGAGAGTTAGCTGCTAAGGTTTCACACCTACACACTTCAGCACAGAAGTGCTTTTGGCAAGGGAGAAGCTACATAATCTTCTTCCACCACCCTCTCATTTGCACACAATAAGCACTTGCCTGCTAACTTAGTTTGGAAGTTGAAACTCACTCAGTGACTCCACAGTTGTGCTCCCACAAAGATTACAATTTAGAAAAACATATGGGGCAGTTCTACTCTGACACACGTGGTCACTACTACTAGAAATTGACTCTAAGGCACCCAAGAACACAACAATGGCTAACATGCAGGGTTATATATACCTGAACTCCTTGCTTTAAAGCAGGAAGATTTTGGAGTGTGATTTATGCCCCGAGCTCTACTTTACCAGATCAGACCAACCCTGGATTTCCTCTTCACTACTGTTTCTTGGAATCCTGGTGTGGCACTGTGGCCTAATTCACTGGACTACAAAGTCAGTTTGAACTCCAAGGTCGGCAGGTCAAACTCACCAATTGCTCCTTGGAAACTCTATACAGGGTCGCTATGGATCAGAACCAAGTCAATGGCACTTAAAACAACAACGTACTGTTTCTTTGAGGAGAACGATGAGACTTTCTGCTCCTGAGAAGAATTACAGGGTTGCTATGAGTCAGAACCAACTCGACAGCATTTAATAACAACAACAGTCCTGATTCTTTAATCTAACAGGTTTTTCTGAAGAGAGCATACTCATTAATCCTTGCCTCATTCTATGCTTCTAAAGATTGCAAATTAGGTTTCCTGCCATGTGGTAGGCATTCAGTATTTTAGTTTCATTGTTTCTGTTGGCAAAACACATGAACCAATGAGTTTGACATATCACTAAAAAATATATGAAAGTAAACACAGTAACAGAAAAGATAGACTAGAGGCTGCTTGCTTTTTAGCTTTAAAAAATGCAAGTTGGAACAAGTTCATTAGGTAATATCCTCAGGAAAAGTATAAAGATTTTTTTAATCGTGTTTAAAGAGTCAGGAAAAGAAATGGAATGGCAAAATTGTGAGAGTCTAGGAAATGAAGTTCTATTTAATTAGTGTAAGTATAAGAGGATAGCATGTTTTATTCTTCAATAATGGACTTAGGGCACTATGATTGCTTTATAAATATTAATCATTAGTCAAGAGAACCAAAGACATTTTAAATAATTTATACTAAAGTCATAAATGTGATAAGTGTTTGATCACATTATTAGGTTTGAAACACCATATGTATAAAACATTTAAATTTTCTTATGAATTTGGATTATTTTCTTTTATTTTTCTCTTAACTATGTTTTTAATCATCATCTAAATTTAGAGCTGGAAGGGATCTTAAAGGTCATCAAAATCTATTCCTTAATTTTACAGATAAGAAAGAGCATCTATTAAGCTAATTCTCTTGTTAACTTTCCAAGTCTACATAAATGCATTGTCACTTTAACCCACCTCTCCATGTTATACTTGAACAAATTGTCTCATATAAAAAGTATTTAAAATATTTTTATAAACCAGGTCTCCAAAGTAGACATTTCCTATCTATGGTCAGCCACTATTTAATACACCCTAAGAGCTGTCACGTGAATCACAAGGTCGGCACTTCAAACCTGCCAGCGGATCCTTGCAAACCCTATACCAGGTGGCTTTGAGTTGGAACCAACTCAATGGCACTTAACAACAAGAACTGTCACAGACTCTCTTTCAATAACAAGTAGATTGGCTTTTTCAGATTATATGCCAATGTGATTTTAGTCAGTTATTTTTCTCATTGGAGAAGATGTGGCTAAATGTAATAGCAGACATGTTTCTTTTTTAAAGCAAGGAGATACCTAGGTCATTTCAGTATTTTGTTTTAGAATGATGAGAATCATTGCTCACTGAATGTTTCATCAAATTATCTACAAGGCATACAATCAAGAATAAACAACTTTTAGCAATGTTAACTTGTGAATATAAAATATTTTCCTTCAGCCCCTTTGTATCTCCAGGTCAGAATGCTAGAATTATGCTAATTGGAGAATTTATGTTTACTAAACACAAGTTCTGAATTATCACATAATAAATAATTTGCAGGCCTTGATTCCTATGCTAAACTGTTGATATTTAGAGAGAATGAAACAAATTGACTTGTTTATTGGGAAGACAGCACATTGTTTTTTCTCTCTTTGTAGCATTCATACTGTTTACTACTTATATCAGGCACTCACACTGTCCTTAAAAAATGACATGAAATTATTATGTTATAAATTAAGGATGTTATATGTTATACAGTAACACCTGGTGCAACAGATATGAGCATATTCAAATAAATGTACTGGGTGAAGAAC
>NW_006408657.1:5077954-5083628 GCF_000296735.1 Chrysochloris asiatica
TCCCCTCCTTTTGTTACAAAACAAGACGGAACTCTTATTTAGAACGTGGTTCCTCTTCTAAAATTACTCCTATTATTGGAGATTTTAAGTTTCTTGTGGTTGTAGGACTGAAGTCCCCATTTCCTTTTCAGCTGGCAGCAGTGCTCTGTCCCCTGCTCCATCTTCAAAGCCATTAACAATGTATCAATTCCTTCTCTTAAAGGCAGGATTATCCCAAACAAAAAGTTTAAGTACCAGTTTATTTACTAATATCTTGTGAACAATTTCACATGAATTTTGTGATTCCCATGTGAAAATGTTCACTAGAGATAAGTAAATAAGTACAAGCAAACTTATCTTTACCTTGCTTATTGGGTAATCTAACACTGCTTCTCTGCTTGAAATTTCTCTGCTTCTACTAAGTGGTTTCTTTCACCAGGTAGAGGAAATGATGCTTTAAAAGGATTCACCTGGTTGGGTCAGACCTAACCAGTTGACGTTAATTAATCTGAAAAACCTCTTCCCAGCAGTACCTAGATTAGTGTTTGAGTAACTCTGGGACAAGAATCTTCTGTGAACCATTTTTTAGAATTTTGCCTATAAATATATACTCACTTTTCTATAGAAAAAAAAAAAAATGGATTCCTGGTGTGACCCTGTAGGATTAGCACTGGACTGCAAGGTCAGTTTGAATCATAAAGTTGGTAGTTCAAACCCACCAGCCACTCCTCAGAAATCCTATACTGGGTTGCTGTGAGTCAGAAGTGACTCGATGGGACTTAACAACAGCAACACAGAAAAAAAAATGTGTTCATATAGTATGGTCCTCTACTAAGTGGGTTCTTTTTTATTATAACAACTAACAGATAACTCAAACAATGAATACATTTTATTTTATTAGACCAATGTATTGGAATTCTGGTTTAGCATATTGAATTTAGTAACCAATTTGTACAAAACTGACGACTCACATACTTTAATTTATGATCATTTCTACCTCAATAGGACAGCACATTGTTCTAAATGAAGAACCGCAAATGTTATTCAATGGTCGAGCAAGTTGTGCAGTGTACATCTTGACATTTTGCCATTCATAATCTGTGTGAATAAACTGTATTAGATTTGTATAGGTAACACTTTTTATAATTACACTTGGTGATCTTGTAAGTCAAGACAGAATTTGAACTGTTTCTGATAAGACAATGAAAATTATAAATGGAATACAGAAATTTTCATAATGAGAAAATACACAGTCTAGAAAGCTGAAGTGTGAGTACAATTTGTTCTAGAACACCACTAGAGTCACACAGTTATGAAACTGACTTTATCTACCAAATTTCAAGACCTTTAGAAACAGGAGTTAGACCATGAAGATAAATAGGCTTTCATTTAATAAAAATACAGAATTCATAGTATCAGGCAAAATTCAGATGTATGTTCAATGGAATCATTATGAAAGATGTAATAATTTTCTTATAGTTGACTTTATTTTTGCCAGGGAAAATTACTCACTCACATACTATAGTCTAGCAAGGCTATAAGTTGAATCACTTGCTAATATAGAAATTCTTGTATATGTTGCAGGTGTCAAATTGTAGTTGAGAAGTAATGCCATTAAGGGTTATCAAGTGTAATATTATCAAAAGTGTTAAAGAGCTCAAATTATGAAAAGAGCACATTCAATTTGGGGAATAAAGATTTTCATACCTGAGTTTAACTTTGACCAAGTTGGATGGGAACTATTAAAAAATGTGTGAGAAGAAAGAACTACATCGACAAAATAGAGTTGTTGTTAGGTGCTGTCAAGGCAGTTCTGACTGTGTAAGTCCATCTTGTTGAGGGTCTTTCTCCTTTTTCTTGGATCCTCCATTTTACCAAACGTTTTCTTCTCCAGGACAGGGTCCCACCTGATAATATAAACAAAGTATGCAAAATGAAGTCTTGACATTCTAACTTCCAAGAAGCATTCTAGCTGCAGTTAATTCAAGACAGATCTGTTTGCTCTTCTGGCAAGTCATGTTACTTTTAATACTCTTCTCCAAGGCCATAATTCAACTGTATCAATACTTCTACAGTTGTTGTTGTTCTTAGGTGCCATCAAGTTGGTACCAACTCATAGTGACCTTATGCACAGCAGAACGAAACACTGCCTGATCGTGGGCCAACCTCATTATCGTTGCCACGCTTGAGCCCATTGATGCTGCCACTCTGCCAATCCATCTCACTAGGGGTCGTCCTCTTTTTCTCTGACCCTCCACCTTACCAAACATGATATCCTTCTCCAGCGACTGGTCCCTCATGACAATATATCTGAAGTACGAGACACGAAGTTTGGCCATCTTGGCCTCCAAGGAGCACTCTGGCTGCACTTCTTTCAACATAGATTTTGGCAGCCCATAGCAATTTCGGTATTCTCCTCCAACATAACTCAAAAGCATCAACTCTTCTACAGTCTTCCTTATTCACTTTCCAGCTTTTACATGCATATGGGGTTATTGAAAATACCATGGCTTGGGTCAGGCGCACCTTAGTCTTCAAGCTGACATCTTTGCTCTTCAACACTTGAAAAATGTCTTGTGCAGCAGATTTGCCTAATGCAATATGTTGTTTGATTTCTTTTTTTTTTTTTTTAGAAACTTTTTATTGTGACTTGAATGAAGATCATCAGCTTCATTCAACAAGTCATACATTTTGCTTCATCTCAATGATTACAATTCCCTCCCTGAAACAACAGTTATCCTACTTGCTCCCTGTGGCTCCCCGTTTACATCTTATATTTCACAAATGAACAAAGCAAAAACATTTGATGTACACATGCAAAACAAAAAATATATATTAATTTAAATGTCCAATGGGCACATTCTGTAAGTCAGCCTCCTTACCACAAGCACACAGCTTTACACAGTCCATGGGCCTAGAGTCGCAGCTGCTCTGTCTCTCCATTGCTTCCTCCGTCTCTGCTGGTTTTGCTTTGCGAGTTAGGATCTCACACTCCATGGGAGAACATCAGCTTTCATGATGTTGACATGGGAGAACATCATCCTATCGTATTTCATTTCATTGCAATGATTACAATCCCCTCTATGCATCACCAAATAACCAAAGGGTACACCACACAGGCCCGCCCCCCCTCCCCAGCCACCAGCACACAGCCTTCCCCCCCCAACCCCCCAAGTCCAGTGTCCCCAGCCACTCCATCTGTCCACATCATCATCTCTGTATCCATCCCTGGCATCGCTGCCTCTCTGGGTAGGGTCCTGCTCTCTGTTCTTTTCACTTGATGCACCCAGGGACCTCCACTCCTGGGCTGCAAAATCAATCACGCTCCTCCTTTTGTCAAGAACATCTACCTCTATATTTCCTACCCTCACAGTCAGTCCTGATGGCAAGTATTCACTATTGTACCACAAGAGTCTTATCCCCATTTCCTTACTCCAGCCCGGTCCCAACAGATTGGAAATCATTCAGTGGTGATTCTAAATTCCCCTCCCCATCTGGAACTAGTCTCCCTCTTCAAAGCTAGTAAGTCAGTCACTTCTTGCCTTTATAAGCCCCCCCATTTTGGGTAGCCAATGCCTAAATAGCCCATCCCTGTCAACCTTGTGTACCGAGTGATCCTCGCTGTAAAGATTTGTTCCCTTTTTTGAGCTATTCCATCCATAAATATAGGAAAAGTTCATCAAATTGTAGCAGGTTACTCTTCACCCCCTCCCCCGCCCCCCTTCTTTCTTCTTCTAGTTGAGTTCTGATCATCCAGCCATCGAAGCCAGGTCACATGGGTACTATCTGCAAGTATGAGTGTTCTTGTGCATCTCCCCTCAATTCATATCAGCTGGAGGCTTCACTCTCCACTCTAGTCCTCTGGGCCCAGGAGTCCCAGGGTCTTGCTGTACTGCTGGCCATCCAGGTCTCCACCCGGTTCACAGAGGTCTATTGAATGTGGTCGGGCTCAGCTTGCAACTTCGTAGCTGTTTTTTCCCCTCTTATCTTATCGGTGACCAACGTGGTCACCAGCCAGACTGCATGCCTGCTCATGTATTCCCCTTGAGTCTCAGTCTTGGAAGGGGGTTTGCTCTGAGGGGACCCGACCACTTGCCTTGATGGCTCCTGGGTGAAGAGCTTACTTGTTCTTGTAGTAATCAATCAGACTGCCATTATTGTTTCTAATTTTTCCTGCAGGTCTTTTTTTCAGTCCTTTCCAGTGGAAATTTCCTACCTCAGTCGGTTCTGGATGGGGTTCTGGATTCCACCTATGGTCTTGTGCAATGTAAAGGCTGTACAGAAATCCTCTTTCACTGGGCAACTTCTAGCCCCCTTTAAGGTATTCCAATCAGTTATAGGCTGAAGGTGGACTTACAAGCTTTCTGTAATGATGATTCTGGCTATTCCATTCCCCCCCCCCGCCAAGGGTCTATTTTACAATGGTAGGCAAGGACAACCAAGATTCAAAAGACAGCCAAGCATCTTAACATTATTCCCCTCTTTTAGCCCTTCAATCCATGCCTCAATCCCAGTATCCCGGAACCCTGTTGTTCTAAGTTTGTGCATACATCATCATTTACCTCTGTCCCACTTAGCCCATTCAGAACATGCCTAACTGTTCTCCAATCAGCCTTGTTCTTCCATTCCCCTCCCCTGATTGTATATTGCCCCGCCCCACCCCAGCCTCCTGCACACTCAAGCTATCTTGTGTCTATTCCTTACCCTGTGCTCTATCTTCACCCCCTTCCCTTCACTCCTCTCATCCCTTACATCCTGGTGATCAGCAAATATATATATATATATATATCCCCCCCCCTTTTAGTGTGGGTTCTTTTTCTTAGTCTTTTCCAATAATGGTCCTATGCAGAATTTCTCCTTTTGTTACTGACTAATTTCACTCAGCATAATGTCTTCAAGGTTCATCCTGTTATGCAGTGATTTGCAGCTTCCTTGTTATTGTTCTTCAAGGCAGCATAGTATTCCATTGTGTGTATGTACCACAGTTTGTTTATCCATTCTTCAATTGATGGGCACTTAGGCTGTCTCCATCATTTTCCTATTGTAAATAGCACTGCTATGAACATTGGTGTGCATATATCTACTCGTGTTATGGTTCGTATTTCTTGTGGGTAAATCCCAAGTAAAGAATTACTGGATCATATGGTATTTCTATTTCCAACCTTCTTAGGAAGCAACATATTACTTTCCAGAGGGTTTGGATCATTTTGCAATCCCAAAAACAATGTAGGCGGGTCCCAGACTCTCGGCATCCTCACCAGCATTTATTGTCCTCTACTTTTTTATATTTGCTGTTATTGCTGGTGTGAGATGATATCTCACTGTCATTTTGATTTGCATCTCTCTAATGGCTAGTATCTGTGAACATTTCTTCATATGTTTGTTGGCTGCCCGGATCTCTTCCTTAGAGAAGTGTCTGTTCATTTTCTAAGACAATTTTAATAGGGTTATTTGTCTTTTTCTTGTAGAGGTGTTGTAGTTTCCTATATATTTTAGAAATGATTCCCTTGTCTGATGTTTCATTGCAAAAGATTTTTTCCCATTGTGTGGGTTCCCTTTTTATTCTTTTGGTGAAATCCTTTGTTGCACATAGTTTTTAATTTTCAGTATGTCCCATTTATCTATTTTGTCTACGTTTGTGTGTGTACTGTTCAAAATGTTTAGTAGTCTGTGTATTCCCTGTATTAGAGCCCTC
>NW_006408657.1:5087011-5089869 GCF_000296735.1 Chrysochloris asiatica
CATTCCATTGGGTCACCTCTCTTTGGAATGGGCACAAATACGGATCTCTTCCAGTCATCCAGATAGTTGTCTTCCAAATATCTTGGCATAGTTGAGTTAGAGCCTCCTGTGCCGTCTCACTTTCTTGAAAGATTTCAATTTTTATCCCATCAATTCCTGGTGCCTTGTTCTTTGCCAATTCATTCAATGCACCTTGGACTTCTTCCTTCAGTATCATTGCCACTTCATCATATGCTACCTCCTGAAACAGGTGAATATCAACCATTTCCTTTTGGTACAGTGACTCTGTGTATTCCTTCCATTTCTTTTGATGCTTTCTGCATCATTCAATAATTTGCCCAGAGCATCCTTCAATAACGAAAGTCAAGGCTTGAATTTTTTCTTCAGTTCCCCCATCTTGAGAAATGCTGACTGTGTTCTTCTTTTTTCATTTTCTGATGCTAGATCGTTGCACATTTTGTTGTAATATTTGGCTTTATCTTCTCAAGCTGATCTTTGGAATTTTCTGTTCAACTCTTGGACCTCCTCATTTCTTTCATTTGCTTTAGCATCTCTATGGTGGGGAGAAAGTTTCAGTGTCTCTTCTGATATCCATTTTGACCTTTTCCTTCTTTCTTGTCTTCTTAATGACTCTTTGCTTTCTTCCTGTATGGTATTGTTCTTGATGTCATCCCACAACTCTTCTGGCCTTTGGTCTTTAGTGTTTAGTGTATCAAATCTGTTCTTCAGATGATCTCTAAATTCATGTGGGATATATTCAAGGTCATATTTTAGGTCTCATGGACTTGTTTTCATTTTCTTCAGCTTCAGTTTGAATTTGCATATGAGTTATTGATGGTCTTCCACAGTCTGCCCTTCGCCTTGTTTTGGTTGATGATATGGAGCTTTTCCATCATCTCTTTCTGCAGATGTAGTCAATTTGATTTCTTATATTCCATCTGGTGAGGTCCATGTGTATAGTCATCTCTTATGCTGTCTAATTAAGGTATTTGAAATGAATAGATCATTGATCTTGCTGAATTCCATCATGCAATCTCCAGCATCATTTCTATCACCAAGGCCATATTTTCCAACTACTGATCCTTCCTCTATGCTCCCAACCTTTGCATTCCAATCACCAGTAATGATCAATACATCTTGATTGCATGTTTGATCAATTTCAGACTGAAGAATTTGGTAGAATTCTTCTATTTCATCCTCACTGGCTTTAGTGGTTGGTGCGTAAATTTGAATAATGATGGTATCATCTGGTCTTCCCTGTAGGCACATGGATATTATCCTATCACAGACAGTGTTGTACCTCTCCAACTTTCACATGAATATGAGCCGATTCAAAATAGCAAGGCTTAGATCAGGTGCAATTTAGTCCGCAAACTAATATCTTTGATCTTTAACACTTTCAAGGTGTCTTTTACAGAAGATTTGCCTGATGAAATACGTCATTTGGTTTCTTAACTGTTGCTTCCATTAGTGATAATTATGGATCCCAGCAAAATAAAGTCTTTTCTCCATGTATCATGATGTTATTTCTAGGTTCAGTGGTGAGGATTTTTGTTTCTTTACATTGATATGCAATCCATATGGAAGACCGTGGTCTTTGATCTTCATCAGTAAATATTTAAAGTCCTCTTTGCTACCAGCAAGCTAGGTTGTATCATTTGCATATTGCAGGTTGTTAATGAGTCTTCCCCCAATTCTGACGCCACGTTCTTCATATAAACCACCTTCTGAGATTATTTGCTCAGCCAACAGATTGAGTAAGAATGGTGAAATAATACAACCCTGGCACACATCTTTCCTGGTTTTAAACCACTCAGAATCCCCATGTTCTCTTTGAAAGACTGCCTCTTGGTTCAAGTTCCTTATGAGAACAATGACGTATTCTGGGACCCCCATTTTTCACATAATCCACAGTCAAACCCCTTTAATTAATCAATAAACTCAAATAAACATCTTTCTCGTCTTTTCTACTTTCAACCAAGATCCATCTGATGTCAGCAATGATATTCCTCATTCCGTATCCTCTTCTGAACCTGACTTGAATTTCTGGGAATGCTCTGTTGATGTGCTGTTGTAACTTTGAAAAAAATTTTTGCATGCATGTGATGTTGATGATTGTTTGATGATTTTAGCATTCTGTTGGGTCACTTTCATTGGAATGGGCACAAATATGGATCTCTTCCATCTAGTTGGCTAGGTGACATAGAGAGTGAACACTTCTAGTACTGTATCAGTTTGTTGAAAGATTTTAATTTGTATTCTATCAATTCTTGGGGCCTTATTTTTCACCAATGCCTTCAGTGAAACTTGGGCTGCTTCTTCTTTACCATCATTTCTTGATCATATCGTTGTGGTTGTTACTTGCCATCAAGTTGGTTTCAACTCATAGCAACCCTGTATGGAGTTTCTGAGAAGCAGCTTGTGAATCTGAACCTCCAACCTGTTCAAACTGACCTTTTGGTCCAGTGCATTATCCCACAATGCCACACCAGGACTTGATCATATATATGTTCCCTTAAAATAGTTGAACATCTACAATTTCTTTTTGGTACAGTGACCCTGTGCCTTACTTCCATCTTCTTTTGATGGTATTCTCCATCATTCAACATATGGAGTCCTTCAATATTTGCAAGTTGAGGCTTGAATTTTATCATCAGTTCTTTCCTCTTGGAAAATACTGAGCATGTTCTTCATTTTTGGCTTTCTAACTCTAGGTCGTTGTACATTTCATTATAATACTTGACTTTGATTTCTTGAGTTGCCCTTTGATATTTTCTGTTCAACACTTTTATGTCCTCATTTCTTCCAGTCACTTTAGTCTGTTCTGTCTTCCACTTTGGTCTCTTCTTTCTTTCCTG
>NW_006408657.1:5090258-5094283 GCF_000296735.1 Chrysochloris asiatica
TCCGACTCATAGCGACCCTGCACAGGGTTTCCGAGGCTGTAAATCTTTACGGGAGCAGAACGCCTCATCTTTCTCCCGCGGAACAGCTGGTAGTTTCCAACTGCTGACCTATTACCTTTAGCAAAACTTTATTCACATGGGATACCAAAGAGATTGTCAGATGGTTTCCACATTCCGTTGGGTCACCTCTCTTTGGAATGGGCACAAATATGGGTCTCTTCCAATCAGTTGGCCACATAGTTGTCTTCCAAATTTCTTGGAAGAGATGAGTGAGTGCCTCCTGTGTCGCCTCACTTTCTTGAAAGATTTCAATTTTTATTCCATCAATTCCTGGTGCCATGTTCCTTGCCAATTCCATCAATTTTGGACTGCTTCCTTCAGTGTCATTGGCTCTTGATCATATGCTACCTCTTGAAACGGTTGAACACTAACGATTTCCTTTTGGTACAGTGACACTGTGTATTCCTTCCATCTTCTCTTGATGCTTTCTGCATCATTCAATAAATTGCCCAGAGAATCTTTCAATAACGAAAGTCGAGGCTTGAATTTTTTCTTCAGTTCTCCCATCTTGAGAAATGCTGAGCATGTTCTTCCTTTTTGGTATTCTGTTTCCAGATTTTTGCACATTTTGTTGTAATATTTGGCTTTATCTTCTCGAGCTGATCTTTGAATCTTTCTGTTCAGCTCTTAGACCTCCTCCTTTCTTCCATTTGCTTTAGCATCTCTACACTGGAGAGCAAGTTTCAGTGTCTCTTCTGGCATCAGTTTTGACCTTTTCCTTCTTTCTTGTCTTCTCAATGACTTTTTGCTTTCTTCATGTATGATGTTCTTGATGTCATTCCACAACTCTTCTGGTCTTCGGTCTTTAGTTTTTAATATATCAAATATCTTCTTCAGATGATCTCTAAACTCAGGTGGGATATATTCAAGGTCATATTTTGGCTCTCGTGGACTTGTTTTCTTTTTCTTCAGATTCAGTTTGAATTTGCTTATGCATAATTGATGGTCTGTTCCAAAGTCTGCCCCTGGCCTTGTTTTGACTGATGATATACAGCTTTTCCTTCGTCTCTTTCCGCTGGTGTAGTCAATTTGATTTCTATGTATTCCATCTGGTGAGGTCCATGTGTATAGTCGTCTGTTATGCTGTCTATAAAAAGGTATTTGAAATGGACAAATCATTGGTTTTGCAGAATTCTATTCTGCGTTCTCCAGCATCATTTCTATAACCAAAGCCATATTTTCCAACTACTGATCCTTCCTCTTTGCTCCCAACCTTTGCATTCCAATCACCAGTAATGATCAATACATCTTGATTGCATGTTTGATCAATTTCAGATTGAAGAAGTTGGTAGAATTCTTCTATTTCATCCTCACTGGCTTTAGTGGTTGGTGCATAAATTTGAATAATAGTGGTATTAACTGGGCTTACCTGTGGTGCAGGGATATGATCCTATCACAATCAATGACTGATCTGTGTATATTCTTTTTGACAATGATTTCAACACCATTCCTCTTCCATTTGTCATTTCCGGCATAGTAAACCATGTGGTTATCAGATTCAAAATGGCCAATGCCAGTGCATTTCTGCTCACTAATGCCTAAGATATCAATGTTTCTGTGTTCCATTTCATTTTGACAACTTCCAATTTTCCCAGATTCATGCTTCATACATTCCATGTTCCAATTTTCAATAGTTGTGCCCCATGAGAAAATGAAGGTCCTGCGGGCTTTTCTCCCACGGACTTTACTCCATTTGCTTTATTACAGTCCACTCTACTTTTAGGAGGCAGCTTTTCCCCAGTTGCTTTTTGAGTGCCTTCCAACCTAAGGGGCTCATTTTCTGGCACTATATCTGACAGTATTTCTCTGCTAATCATAAGGTTTTCAGTGACTAAATATTTGGAAGTAGTTCTTCACTCTTTCTTCCTAGTCTGTGTTTGTCTGGAAATTCATCTAAAACCTGTCCACCATGGGTGACCCTGCTGGTATTTAAAATACCGGTGTCATAGCTTTCAGAATCACAACAACTCACAAGCCTCCACAGCATGACAAACTGACAGATGAGGGGTGATGAGTGAAATTAGTCAGTCACAAAAGGACAAATATTGCATAAGAGCATTATTGTAAAAGCTTAAGAAAATATACCCGTACTAAAAGGGGAAAAAAATTATTTGTTCGTTATTGGTGGGGATGGGGAGGCATGGTTAGGGGGAAGTGGAGGGGGCCAATGGTAGAGCACAGGGTAGAGGGCAGACACATCATAGTTCAGGTTTTGGGGAGGGCAATACGCAAGAGGGGGGAGGGTGGAATAAAAAGGTAGAAAGGGGAATACTGAGACAGGTTTGCATGGGCTAAATGGGACAGAGGTAAATAGTGATACATGCTCAACCTCGGAACAAAAGGGTTCTGTGATACAGAGATCGAGACATAGTTTGAAGATCAGAAATAATACTAAGATGCTTGACTCTCTTATGGATATTGGTTTCCCTTGCCTACTATTGTAAAATAGACACTTGAATGGGATCAAAAAGAATGTCGGGAAACCTGTTTACAGAAAGCTGCCTGTCTTCAACCTCTAACTGGGAATGCCTAAAAAGGATTCTAGAACTTGCCCAGTGAAATAGGCCTCTTGTGGAGCCTTTGCAGTGCATAGACCTTAGGTGGAATCCTGAGTCCCATCCAGAACCTTCTCAGGTGGGACACTCCCACTAGAAAGGACAAACAGACCAGCCTAGAACAGCTAGAGTGACAGAAGATACATCTTCAAAGAAAGATCATCAGGAAAAAATCCAAAACAAAAATGGCAGTTTTGACTGGCTACTACAAGAATAAGCATGTTTGTTAGCTGAGAAGCCATCAAGTCAAGCAATCAAGTTCCTTCAGGACAAATCCCCCCTTCTAAGATTGAAACTCAAAGGAAGCACATGAAAAGGTATGTAAGCTTGCTGACAACCACGTTGGTCCAATGGTGAGTAGAAGAAGGGAAAAGGCAGCAATGAAGAAATGGGCTGAGTTCAACCACATTCCATAGACTCCCATTGACCTGGAGATGAGAGAGACAAGAGGAAGGGCTGATGGGTCTGAAGTGAGATGAGACCTGGGGACACCTGAGCCCATGAACAAGGACATAGCCACAGAGGGCTAGAGCTGAGAGTGAAGCATCCAGCTGATATGAAGTGAGAAGAGACGCACAAGAACATCCAAATTTGCAGATAGTACCCATTTGACCTAGCCTCAATGGCTTGATAATCAGTATTCGACTAGAGGAAGATTAAAAAAAATAACAAAGAAACAATTTTTGATAAAGAAAATGAGAGTAAATTGTTACACTTTGATGAACTTGACCAAGTGTCATAGAGGTAGTAACTCTAAATACCAATAGAGAGGGAAGGAGTCTTCACATCAAGTATCAATGCTTTCCCCTCTGTACACAGGGTAGATAGGGACGGGCAACTTAGATATTGGCTACCTATAATGAGGGGGTAATGGAGGCATGAATTGACTTGCTTATAAGGTTTGTAGAGGGAATTTAGTTTAAGAGTGTGAGGGGGAAGAAAGAGTCCCCACTGAATAGTTTCCATCTTGTCTAGATGGGTCTGGTGAAAAGAGATGGGGATAAGAGTCTTATGATGCAATAATGAGTAATTGTTATCATGACTCATTGTGACTGTCACTATTGTAAAGGTAAAAATTTTGTAACAAAAATTGGGGAGTAGTTAATTTTACAGTCCAGAAACAAAGGACCCTAGGACCATCAAGAGAGAAAAGCACAAGTGGAATGAGGGACCTTATCCAGAGAAGCAGCAACACCAGAAATAGAGTCAGAGATGGGGACAAGGAGAGAGAGAGAGCAGCTGAGGACTCTAGATTCATGGAAAGAGAGGGACTTGAGAACTGGCAGCCAGGAGGCAGGCTTGCAGAAGGTGCCCTTTGGTGATGTAAATTATTATATATGCCTGAGTGTTAAAAAAAAAAAAAAAAATAGAGCTGAAGTGAATAGAGAGAAATACTGTTATCTGATGGTA
>NW_006408657.1:5094383-5101899 GCF_000296735.1 Chrysochloris asiatica
TTTTTTTTTTTTTTAATGACCTTTTGCTTTCTTCCTCTACGATGTTCTTGATGTCATCTCACAACTCTTCTTGCCTTTGGTCTTTGGTGTTTAATGCATGAAATCTGTTCTTGATGTGGTCTCTAAATTCAGGTGGGACATATTCAAAGTCATATTTTGTCTCTCATGGACTTGTTTTTAATACTCTTCAGCTTCAGTCTGAACTTACATATGAGCAATTTATGGTATGTTCAACAGTATGCCCCTGACCTGATTTTGGCTGATGATATTGAACTTTTTCAGCATCTCTTCTCACAGATGTAGTGAAATTGATTCCTGTATATTCCATCTGGTGAGGTTCATGTGTATCACCTCCTTTTATGTTGTTTAAAATTATCTGCAATGATTAAGTCATTGGTCTTGTAAAATTCTATCATGTGATCTCTGGCATCATTTCTACCACCAAGGCCATATTTTCCAACCACTGATTCTTCCTGTTTGTTTTCAACCTTTACATTCAATCACCAGTAATGATCAATGCATCTTGATTTCATGTTTGATCAAATTCAGACTGAAGAAGTTGGTAGAAATGTTCAATTTCATCATCACTGGTATTAGTGGTCAGTGCTTAAATTTGAATAATAGTGGTATTAACTTGTCTTCCGTTTAGGCAAATGGGTATTAGTCTATCACAGGCAGCATTGTACTTCAAGATAGATCTCGAAATGTTTTTTTGTTTTGTTTTGTTTTGTTTTTTTACAATGAATGCTATGCTATTTCGCTACAATTTTTTTGTTACTGGCATAGTAAACCATATGATTATCTGATTCAAAATGGCCAATATCCATCCATTTTAGTTCACTAATGCATAGGATGGACTCTTGGTGTGGTGCTGTAGAATAAGCACTGGCTTGTGAACCATAATTCCAGTGGTTTGGAGGTTCAAACACACCAGCTGCTCCTTGGAAAGCTTATATGGGGCACTGTGAGTCAGAACTGACTTGATGGCATTTAACAACAATGCATAAAATACTTATCTTTATGCATTCCATTTCCTTTTTGGCAACATCCAATTTTCCTAGATTTATACTTGGTACATTCTATGTTCCAATCATTAGTGTATATTTGCAACTGTTTTCCCTCATTTTGAATTGTGCCCCATCAGCAAATGAAGGTCCCTAAAGCTTTGCTCCATTCACATCATTATGATCAACTCCACTTTGAGGAGGCAGCTCTTTCCCACTGGTGTTCTGAGCGCCTTCCAATCTAAAGGGCTCATTTTACGGTACTTTATTTGGCAGTGTTTTGCTATTCATGAGGTATTCATGGCTAAAACCTTAGCAGTCTGTCTCTACTTCTTCCTAGTCTGTCATAATCTTGAAGCCCTGGTGAAACCTGTGCACTAATGATGCCCCTGCCGCTATTTAAAACCCAGGTGGCATAGCTTGTAGCATCAAAGCAACATGCAAGCCAGCATAGTACAGCAAACTGACAGATGAGTGATGGGCAAAATAAAGGATAAGGGCATCTGAAGAGATCTACAAAACAGAATGGTTGTTGTTAAGTGCCTGTCAAGTCAGTTCCAACTCATCATGACCCAATATAAGGTTTCTGGGGAGTGGCAGGTGGGTTTGCACCTCTAAACTTGTGGTAAGCAGTTCAGTGCTTATCCTACATCACAATACCAGGACTCCACAAAATATAGCACATAGTGCCAAATACCCATTTCTTCTCAGAAATATAGGGCAAAAAAGGAAGAAAATGTCAGAACCAACTTTATCAAAACTACAGACAAAAGTCAATAGTTTTCAGCAACAACAAAATGGTAATTGAAGAAAAAGACAACTTAAAAATAGTAGAAATCTTTGAGGGCTTTTTCCTTTACCCCTTACCCCTTAACCCTCTTCAGCTTGTTAACAGTCCTTTAGGGTAAGACCTTGTTTGCTAATTGTAGAGGGACCAGAGTATAGCCTATTCAAAAACCACAGTGTTTGTCCTAACTTGTCTGGGAGTGAAGGACCCACACAAAACACTTGTTTCTGCTACACTTTAATTGGAAATCATTCAGAGTGGCAAAGAGGTAAACTTTGCTTCAAAACATTGTAGGTGACCAAGAAACTTGCAGTTGCCTGGAGCAAAATGCTATGGTGGAAAGATATAATAGACCACCGGAAAGCTGGGCAGAGAGTTTCTTTGGGAATTCGTCATTCAAAGTACCTGTGTATCTTGGGGATTTAGAAAGTCATATGCAGGCCTAGGACAGGATGTAAACTCAGAAAATACTTAAGATCCTGGTCTTTCACCTCTGCCTCTCTGTCTAATCTTTGTTGTTGCTGTTGTTAAATGCCCGTCACGCGTGAGTCTGTTCTGATTCATACTGACCCTGTATAGGGTTTCTGAGAAGCAGCTAGTGAGTTTGAACCTTTGACCTTTCAGTTCAAATCAACCTTATAGTCGAGAGTTTATACTACAGTGCCACACCTTAGGCTTAGTGCAAACAGGAAATACATGCTAATGTGAGGTATAAATAGCCTGCCTAAGTGCTAAAGTAGTACTCCAGAACAGAGCCAATATAAAAACAATTCAAAATATGACTTGTTTATTCATTTATTGATTTAATTATTCATTTTTCTCATGGGGTTCAAAACAGATATCTGCAAAATACTAGCCAAACACAAGCTAAAGAAAAAGAGACCTCAGTGATTATAAATGACAAAGAATAAAATATTCGCAAAAATATATTAGACACGATACTAAGTAAATGAATGACTACAGCCTTCAACAATAAAATGAACCTGGTGTGGCACTGTAGAGTAAACACTGGGCCACAAGGCTGGTTTGAACCTCAAGGTCTGCAGTTCAAACTCACCAGCTGCTCCTCAGAAACCCTATACAGGGTCACGATGTGTCAGAACCAACTCCACTGCAATTAACAACAACAATCTGAGGAAAAGGGAGAATCTGATTTCCAGAGTTTCTGCATTTTAATATTCAAATCTAAAATTTTCAGCAAAAACATTAAGAGACATACAAAGGAATAGCAAATATGGCACATTTGCAAGAAAAAATAAGTAAATATAGCCCACCTATGAGGAAGCCCAAACATTGGACTTATTAGACAAGTGTGGTGCTGTGTGATAAAGCACTGGACTGCAAGGTTGGTTTGAACCACAAGACCAGTGGTTCAAACTCACTAACTTCTACTTGGAAGCCCTATACAGGGTTGCTATGAGTTGTAACTGACTTGACGATACTTAACAACAAGATGTTAAAGCAAACATCATAAATCTACTGAAAAATCTAAATGAAACCATGTACAAGAAGCAAATGAAATTAAGATAGTAATGTTTGAGCAAAATGAGAAAATAAAGAGACAGACATTATAAAAAGGAAACAGGTACAATAACTGAAAAGGAAAATTCAATAAAGGAGTTCGATAGCAGAAGAAGGAATCAGGGATCTTGCTGATTGAGCATTGGAAGTTATCCAGTTTGAGAAGCAGGAAGAATAAAAGAATGAAGAAAAGTTAACAGCACCTAAGGGGCCTGTGTAGTGCCTTCAACAGGATGAACATAAACAATGTAGTAATCTCAGAAAGAGAAAAGACAAAAAGGGACAAATATTCTAGGAAATAATAGCCAAAAACTTCAATCCTCATAATTCTACAAATTCAAAAACTCAACAAGTTCCAGAGATAATAAACTCAAAGAGGACCACATAAAGATGACAGATGAATTTTGAAAGCACCGGAGAAAAGCAATTCATCATGTGCATGGAATCTTCAATAAGGTTAAAAGTAAATTTCTCATGAGAAGTCATGGAGGCCAGAAGGCAAGAGGATAATGTATTAAAAGTTGTTGTTGTTGTTGTTGTTAAGTGCCATCAAGTTGGTTCCGAACCATAGCAGCCCTGTATAGGATTTCTGAGGAGTGACTAAGTGAGCTTGAACTGCTTACCTTGTGGTTCAAACAAAATAGCTGACAAACCATTGAGAATCATGGCCCACCCGAAGTGATACAACACTTCATCTGTCACAGTCAGCATTATTCTTGTCTTCCATCTCAGCATTTGTTACTGACAGACATATGTCATTAATGTGCAAAATGGTAGAGTTTTTACTATCCTCATGAATGCAAAATGCTGGAAAATGAGATAAAGTAGCCAGCCTCCATTTTGTGATCTGATGTGATCATCCTCCATTTTTGCACAATGCCAATTTTTTCATAAAGACCTTGTATTTGGGACATAACCAAGATGATAATTGATGAGTAGGTGTACATACATTGAAATATTTGTTGTTGTTAAGTGCTATCGAGTCTATTCCGACCCATAGTGACCCTGTATAGGGTTTCGGAGGAGCAGCTGGTGAGCTTGAACCACCGACCTTGCAGTTCAAACGGCTTTGCAGTCTGGCTCATTAACCCACAGTGCCACACCAGGACTCCATTGAAATATTGCTCACCTATAAAAATGAAAGAAGTGCTAATATCTGCTGTATAAACCTCAGAAACACTGTCCACAAAGGCATAACATAGTACCCAAAGGCAATGTTCTACATCTGACTTTGGTGTGGGTAGTTAGTGACTGAGATCTTAAAAGCTCATGAGTGACCACCTATTGTTCTCTGCCCATGTGGAGGAAAGAAAAGTAATGAAAACTGAGGATGTTTGGAAGCTATTAGTTCAATGGACTAATGGGCCACACAAACTTCAGTCCCCATGACTCTGAGACCAGAAGAAGTAGATGGTGCCTGGTTACCACTGCCAACTGCTCTGAAAGTTCCTAGATAGAGTGAAAGAAAAAATCAAAATTAAAAAAAAAAAAAAAAAAGACCAGACTTACAGGTCAGAAAGAGACTGGAGGAACTCCAAGACTATGATCTTTGGTCACCCTTCAGTTCTAGAACTGAATTCACCCTCTTGAATCAATTTTCAGCCAAGCAATAGACGGGACAACAACACTGGTGAGGCATGCACATCATAGAATGGTCAGCCATTCATGATGAAAAAGGGCAGCAATTACCTAAGGACAAAAATTCAGAAGGGTGAGGATAAAAGGAGGAATGGAAACAAGAAATGCAGGGAAGAAGTGAGATAAATGATGTTACATTGAGGGATTGCTGTTGAAAAGAAATGAATTGTATAATTTATTGAATGTAAAACTGATGATCTGCTCTGTAAACCTTCACTCAATTCACAATAAAAAGTTTCATAAAAAAAAAAGAAAAGAAAAAAAAGAAACATCATGGCAGCTGAAATGAGTCAGATACAAAAGGCCACATGTTGTGTGACTCCATTCACCTGAAATATCAGAATAAATAAATCAATAGGTATAGAATACAGATAGATGGTTTCCAGGCCCTGGAGGGAGGGGTGAGTAGGGCAAACCTTTTTAGTGGGTAAGATTGGAATGATGGAAGTATTTTAGAACTAGATAGAGGTATTGGTTACACGATTCCCATGTACAACAAATATGAGAACCACTGCAGATTATTCTAGAACAGAATGGAATCGTTTTCTGCACAATAGAAGGCTCTTTGTTCCTGACACTTTACTATTTCAAAATAAGATAATTGGCTTCTATTTGTATAAATGAAAAAGTCTTTCCCTACAAAGTAAGTGTTTATTTCCCTACAAAATAATAAGGGTTTATTCCTGGCAGATTTTAAATAGATATTTTCACTCTAGAACTGGCTCTCAGCTAAAAGTACCCTCATCATATATGTTATATCTTTTACAAGATTTGTATGACTAAAACAGGCGTAGGTGACCAGATAAGGGGATTCATTCCCTTGCCTCTTTTGCTAAGTATAACCACTTCTTTCCACATGCTGCACAAAGCTTAGTCTTCAACACCTATTTCCATCAAAAGTAATCAAAGAAACTGCTGTTCTTCTCAAGGGGCCTCTTTCCTGGTTGATTCTGCTCCTTGCTGGAAGATATGGTATGTGATCACTCATACCTTAACTGACTCTCTTTTAGAGAAAAATTTCCAAGTCCTTGAACTAGCCATATGCCATGGATTACAAAAGGGTTAAAACAACATGTACATTTTCCCCAACAATTATCACTATCACAACCAAATGCATATATTTTTTGTTTTTGTTTGTTTCTTTAAATGCATATATTTTTATCTGTCAAAACTAGAACAACATTTTATACAGACATTTAAGAATGTATATTGCTTTTTCTCACTGTGAAATGTCCTATCCCTTTCTCTTCTCAGGCTTATAAAAAAAATTAAAAATAATTTATTAAGTTGAAATTCACATTAGCATAAAATCAGCCTTGGATAGCTTATCAAAAATACTTACACCCTGGTATTAGGATTAATTGCATCTGAGTGAAGTTCAGACATCTGCATTTAAAAAAAAAATAACAAAAACTACTCTTATTATTCAGGAGTGTTTGTGTGACACTGTAGGATAAGCACTGGATGGCTAACCCCAAGGTCGGTGGTTCAAACTTATCAGTTGCTCCTTGGAAACCTATACAGGGTTGCTATGAGCTGGAACTGACTCGACAGCAATTAACAACAACAATAATTTCTCATTCAAATCATGTCAAAAAATTTTTTTAAATCCAAGTAAATTTATACCATTTCATTTGTAAAATAAAAATTTCAGAGGCACTTGAAGGAACACTTTCTTTTTGAAATATAAATGATATTTCCCACCTCTTTATTCTCTTCTGTGATTTGGATTGAATACTTCTCTTTCATCTAGGAGAAGCTAGTCAAGCTTAAAACACAAATACATAAATGTACTTTGGAAGTAAGTGGATTGCCTTTGCCTAACTGCTCCTTGGAAAATGTATACAGGGTCACTCTGAGTCAGAATTGACTCCAAAGTACTTAACAGCAATAGCAGCAACATGTGCTGGGAAAGACATCAAACCTAACATACAGTTTTCAGTTACACCTGGTGTTGATCTACCCTAGCTTTCAATAAGATTTTATAGACTGTTACATTTTACTGTTCTGCTTTGGGAAATAAAAATTTGGGCATGTGTCCATAGATAGGGAAACCAGCAGGAGATGAGTGATAACAGACCAGGGAAATCCAATGTCATGAAGTTAAGAGGTAATCTGCAAAATAAAGAAGTAGAAGTCCAAAAAGGTAGTTAAGTTGACAATCCAAAAGCACAACATCTTCATGGACATGAAAGAATGTTTGGGGGTAACCCAATTAAAAAATGGGCCAAGGACATGAACAGACACTTCACCAAAGAAGAGATTCAGGTAGACTACAAACATATGAAGAAATGTTCACGATAATTAGCCATTGTTGTGAAGTGCCGTCGAGTAAAATTCCAACCAAAGTGACCCTGTATCACCAAGGAGCAGCTGGTGAGCTTGAACCACTGACCTTGCAGTTCAAACAACTTTGCTGTCTAATACATTAGACCACAGCACCACACCAGGACTCCATCATTATCATTAGCAATTGTTGTTGTTGTTGTTGTTAAGTGCCGTCGAGTCGGTTCCGACCCATAGCGACCCTGTACAGGGTTTCCGAGGGTGTAAATCCTTACGGGAG
>NW_006408657.1:5108547-5111105 GCF_000296735.1 Chrysochloris asiatica
AGCTGAAGTGAATAGAGAGAAATACTGTTATCTGATGGTACATGGAGAGGATCATAATCAATGTAATGAACAGGGTGTATGATTTGTTGAATGCGAAACTGATGATCTGGCCTGTAAACTTTCACTCAATTCATAATAAAAAAATTTTAAAAAAATAATGTTTGGGGGCTTCCTAAAAAAGTACTGCAACTAGAATTTGGTATAAAAGTCTGCAATTTCACACTCAAAGAGCATGAGGGCTCACACTACCATTTGGGCAATTCATGGACCTATGACTTTTGAAGGTTGGAGAAGTCAGAAAAATCTGCATAAAATGTGTAATAACTTGGGAATAATGCCAGTCATTGAGGGGAAAGATAAATTGTGTAAAGGAATATAAGGAAAATATCATAATTTATACCTTGTTGTTTGGTGCCATCTTGTCAGTTCCAACTCATAACAACCATAGCTCAAGAGAAAGAAACATGCTGGATCTTGCGCCATGCTCAGAATTGTTGTGATGCTTGAGCCCACTGCTGCCGCCACTGTGTCAAGACATCTCGTTAGGAGTCTTCCTCTTTTTCGCTGATACTCCACTTTACTAAGCATGATTTCCTTCTCCAAGAACTGGTCCCTCCTTCCTGATAACATATCCGCATCCTGGCTTCTAAAGAGCATTCTGGAAGTGCTTCTTCCAGTACAGACTTGTTTATTTCTCTGGCAGTTCATGGTACTTTTAATATTCTTCTCCAACACCATAACTCAAATTCATTAGTTCTTCTATGGTCTTCCTTATTCATTGTTCAACTTTCACATACATATGTGGCTACTGAAAATACCATGGTTTGGGTCAGGTGCATCTTAGTCCTCAAACGGACATCTTTGCTCATGAACACTTTAAAGAGAACTTATGCAGCAGATTTACCAGTGGATCCAAGCAAAATAAAATCTTTGACAATGTCAGCCGTTTCTCTATTTATTATGCTATATCACACACTGGTCCAGTGGTGAGGATTTTGTTTTCTTTGCATTAAGGTGCACCCAATGTACAATAACTCTTTTATGTCCTCTTCACTTTCAGCAAACAAAGCGATGTTATTTGCATATCATAGGTTATCTGTCAGTGATTCTTCCTCCAATGTTGATGCCACATTCTTCGCATAATCCAGCTTCTTGGATTATTTACTCAACATACAGATTGAATGAATAACTTGAAAGAATACAATACTGACATATACCTTTCCTGATTTTAACACCTTTCCTTGTTCTGTTATAACAATTACCTCTATTTTAGCACAATTAAGTATTCTGGAATGCCCAATCTTCCAAATATTATCCATAGCTTGTCATGCTCCACAGAGTTGAAAGCCTTTTCATAGTCAATAAAGCATAGATAAACAGCTTTCTGATATTCTCTGCTTTCAGCCAAGATGCATCTACCATCAGCAATGATTTCCCTAGTTCCATGTCCTCTTCTGAATCTAGCTTGAGTTTCTGGCTGTTCTCTGTCATCATACTGTTTCAGTTGTTTTTCAATTATTTTCAGAAAAAAATTGCTTGTATGTGGTATTAATAATATTGTTAGATGATTTCTGCATTACATTGGGCTGCATCTCTTTGGAATGGATATAAATATGGATCTCTTCTAATCAGTTTGCCAGGTAGCTGTCTTCAAATTTCTTGGCATAAACAAGCGAGCGCCTCCAGAGCTGCATTAGTTTGTTAAATGATTTCAATTTATATTCAGTTAATTACTGAAGACTGTTGGTTGTTTTTTTTTTTTGCCAATGCCTTCAACACAGCTTGAACTTCTTCTTTTAATATCATCAATTCTTGTTCATATGCTACCTCTTGAAATGTTTGAACTTCAACAGATTTTCTTTGGTACAGCAACTCTGTGCATTCCTTACACTTTCCTTTGATATTTCTTGCATCATTCACTATTTTGCCCATAAAATCATTAATATTTTAAAAGAGGCATGAATTTTCACTCCAATTCTTTCAGCTTTGAACATGTTCTTCACTTTTGGTTTTCTAACTCCAGGTCTTGGCATGTTTCATTATAATATTTGACTTTGTCTTCTCTAGCTGACCTCTGAAATTTTCTGTTCCATTCTTTTACTTCATCATCTCTTCCAGGTGCTTTACCTTGTCTACATTCAAGAGTAAGTTTCACAGTCTTCTGATATCCACTTTGTTCTTTTTTCTTACCTGTCTTTTTTTTTTTTTTAAGTCAACTCTTGGGGACCAAAAGGCTTACAGGCCTCATAAAACTTTAAGAGTGTCAGAACTGCTCCTTATTTGATAATTCAGTTATGTTTTATATTAACTTAGAACATGAACTCTTGATTATCCATGTACATTAATAAAACCGAATTTCCCTCTAGAACCGAGGCAGTAAAACTTCCTCAGAGGACGAACAAGGACAGGTTTACTGGGATTAAGCAGGGAGGTTCTGGAGAGGAACTGCCTGGGGTATTCACTTGGGGTGGAGTGGTAAATTCTGGGAATATTGGATTAAGGACAATGGTGGCAACTCCCTTGGACCGCCCTGGGTTTAATCAGTTTGACCTATATGT
>NW_006408657.1:5112465-5113673 GCF_000296735.1 Chrysochloris asiatica
TCAGACCTGATGGCAATTATTCACTATTGTACCTCAAGAGTCTTATCCCCATTTCTTTTCGCCATTCCAGTCCCAATGGATTGGAAATAATTCAGTGATAATTCTACCTTCCCCCACCCTGTATGAACTAGGCTCCTTCTTGAAAGCTTGTAAGCCAGTCACTTCTTACCTTTATAGCCCTCCCCCCAATTTTGGGTAGCCAATGTCTATGTTGCTCATACAGGTGTACCGAGGATGTGGGAGTGATCCTTGCTGTAAAGATTTGTTCCCTTTTTTGAGCTATTACATCCATAAGTATAGGTAAAGTTCATCAAATTTTAGCAGGTTACTGTTTTTTTTGTTTTGTTTTTTTCCTCTTCTTTTTTCTTCTAGTCGAGTTCTGATCATCCAGCCATCAAAGCCAGGTCAAGTGGGCACCATCTGCAAGTATGGATGTTCTTGTGCCTCTCCCCTCACTTCATATCAACTGGATGCTTCACTCTAGTCCTCTGTGACCATGTCACTACCTCTGGGCCCAGGAGTCCCCTGGTCTTGCCATACTGCTGGGCATCCAGGTCTCCACCTGGGTTCATGGGGGTCTACTGAATATGGTCAGGCTTATCTCACAACTTCATTGCTGTTCTTCCCCTCCCCCTCGGTGACCAACGTGGTCACCATCCAGACCCCATGTGTGCTCATGCATTCCCCCTGATTCTCAGTCTCAGAAGGGAGCCTGATCTGATGGGTACTGAATACTCGCCCTGATGGCTCCCAAACAGCCCACTCGCTCTCTCAGTAATCAACCAGACTGCCACCACTGTCTCAGACTGTTCCTGCTGTTCCCTCCCCCATGAACCATCCCCTTTCCTCTAGCTGCACAAGGCTGGTCCACTCGTCCCTTCCAGCAGAAACCTCCCACCTCAGTCGGTTCTGGGTGGGGTCCTGGACCCAGGTAAAGGTCTTGTTTCAATCTTTTGCATATCGCTTTCCAGTTCTGCCAGCACCAACTGTTAAAGAGACTATCTCTTCCTCATGTAACATACCTAGGCGCTTTGTCAAAAATCAGTTGGCTGTATGTGGATGGGTTAATTTCTGGATTCTCAATTCTGTTCCACTGATCAATGTATCTTTCATTGAACCAGTACCAGGCTGTTTTGACCACTGTATCCGTGTAGTAGATTTTGAAATCGGGGAATGAGAGGCTTCCAACCTTGTTGTTCTTCTTAAGC
>NW_006408657.1:5117025-5138395 GCF_000296735.1 Chrysochloris asiatica
TTTCTTTTCTTTTGGTGGCTGTAGGTTACTTCGTTGGTCAGTTTCTAATTTTTGGAGATGCTGTGTTAATATGTTAAATTTGGTTCTTTCTTCTTTTTGGATGTATGCATTTATTGCAATAAATTGTTCTCTCAGGACCGCTTTTGCCATGTCCCAAAGATTTTGGCATGTTGTTTTTTCATTCTCATTTGTTTCTAGGAACTTTATCAATTCATGTTTAATTTCTTCTGCTACCCAGTCACTTTTCAGCAGGGTGTTGTTCAGTTTCCACGTATTCGACTTTATTTCCTTGGTCTTCTTATTGTTGATTTCTAGTTTTATAACATTGTGATCTGAAAAGATGCTCAGTAGTATTTTGATGTTTGCAAATTTTTGGAGGCTTGCTTTGTGACCTAACACATGGTCATTTCTGGAGAATATTCCATGTGCAGTGGAGAACAAAATATATTGTGTTGTTTTTGGGTTGAATTCTCTGTATACGTCTATGAGGTCAAGTTTGTTGATTGTGCTGTTTAGTTTGTCTGTAAGTTTTCGATTTTCTTTCTGGTTGTTCTGTCCCGTTTTGAAAGTGGCATATTAAAATCTCCCACTATAACTGTAGATTTATCTATTTCTTTCTTCAATTCTAGTAAGCTTTGATTTATATATCTTGGTGCTTTTTCATTGGGAGTGTAGATATTTATTATGGTTATGTCATCTTGCTCAACTGACCCTTTGATCATAAGATAGTTTCCTTCTTTGTCTCTTTTGCTGGTTTTTGTCTTAAGTTTACTTTATCAGAGATTAGAATTGCCACTCCTACTTGTTTATTGTTGCCGTTAGCTCTGGTGTTGCTCTGTGAGCATAGCTTCTGTGGGTTTTCAATCCCTCCCCCACAGAACCTTTCCTACCTGGCTGTCTCTGCTGCCACCCAAACCGGAAGTCTTCTTACCTGTCTTTTTAATGACCTCTCGCTTTTCTCATATATGATGCTCATCCCACAACTCTTCTCATCTTTGGTCATTGGTGTTCAATGTGTCAATTCCGATCTGAAATGGTCTCAAAATTCAGGTGGGATATTCTCAAAGTCATGTTTTGGTGCTTTTGGACTAATTTTAATTTTCCTCAGCTTCAGTCTGAATTTGCAAATGAGTAATTAATGATCTGTTGTCCTCTGGACTTGTTTGGCTGATAATATTGAGTGTCTCTATTGTTTCTTTCCATAGATGTAGCCAAATTGACTCATTTGTATTTCATTGGTGTCATCTATATTTATAGTCACCTTTCATGTTGTTGAAAAAGTTATTTGCAATTTTGTATGTTGTTGTTAAGTGCCTTTGAGTTAGTTCCAACTCAAAAAAAACCCTGTATAGGGCTTTCTGAGCAGTGGCTGGTGGATTTGAACTGCTAACCTTGCAGCTTGCAGTCCAGTATTTATCCTACAGCTCCACACCAGGACTCAAGAATAAGAATTATATTAATTACTTTTGTTTGCACTCTTTTTTTTCTGTGATCCACTCTCAATATAAGTTTATCCTTTTGAAACTTTATGAACAAGTATCTCCTCTGCTAAAATTTAATCTCATTCAGATTAAATGTCAAAATCCTTACAAGGCTTTCAGAGTTTAGATCCTATTTGTCTTTGAATTCATTTTCAATGGCTCATCCCTTCTTTTTCTCCAACTTTCCTTGCTAAATTTCATCAAATCAGGCATGCTCTTACCTATGAACTTTTTAATTTTTATTCCCTGTGTCAAGTACTCTCTTCTTTGTTTGAGGTTTTTACTGAAATGTCACTCTCATGGAAGCTTCTCTGATCACCTTGTTCTAAATGTAACCCTTCATCTATTTCTTCCAAGAAACACATTTGTGCAGTGGTTGACACAGAAAGATTGGCAATTTGAATCCATCAGCAGCTCCATAGGAAAAAAGACCTGGGGATCTCTTCTTGTAAAGATTGCAAAGCCTAGGAAACCCTATGGGGCAGTTCTACTCTGCACTATAAGGTCTCTGTGAGTGGGAATTGATGCAACAGAACAACAACTGTTTCTTCCTAGCACTTACACAGACACATTTTAGATTTTACTTAGATGTTTTATTTACTACTCACTCTGTCTTCATGGGAATGCAATCTCCCTGTGAATTTGTAGCTGTTTTGTTCACTGCTGTAACCTTCTACCATAATTGCCTCTGACTTACTTATTATTATTTAATAAATATTTGTTGAGTGAGGAGGTCAGTGGATGATTTCAACCTTGAGCAATATTTTTCTGTATAACATTGTCCTGATATCTATGTAACCTTAGAAAAGAATCCAACCAAATTTATTTTAAATGGGAGACTACCACATCAGGATTTGTTTCATTTCTTTTATATGTACTATGGTGTGACACTGTGGGTTAATGCGCTGGACTGCAAGGTTGGTTTGAACCACAAGGTTGGCAGTTCAAGCTAACCAGCCACTCCTTGGAAACCCTATACAGGGTTACTATGAGTCAGAACGGATTCAACGGCACTTACCAACAACAACAACATTGGGTGAACCTTAATTCTGTTTGTAATGGTGATGGTGGTGTGCCATGGAGTTGGTTGTAACTCTTAGTGACCCTGCTTAGGGTTTCTGAGGCTATAAAGCTTTACTGGAGCAGAAAGCCTCATCTTTCTTCTGTGGTATGGCTGGCAGTTTTGAACTGCTAATCTTGAGATTAGCAGCCCAATTCATAACCACCAAAGGGAGTCCTGGTGTGGTGCTGTGGGTTAATGCACCAGACTTCAAAGCTGTTGGAACTGCAAGGTCGGCGGTTCAAGCTCACCAGCTGCTCCTTGGAAACCCTATACAGGGTCACTATGGGTCGGAACCGACTTGACGGCACTTAACAACAACAACAACAGGTTACCAAAGAGCCTTTGTAATATAAACTTTATTAACTGGAAATAAAATTTACTTTTGTAAAGTTATCTTTATATAAATACATTAACAATTTTCTTTCCTGTTTATGCTTCCTTATCTCGTTACACAAAATGGTACAAATTGAATCTGTTAAGAATTTTATGACCCTTTGGCCTGGTTTGAAGTGAATTTCCCTCATTATTTCTTTGCTCTGATTCTACCGTTTAATTCATATGGCAAGTTGAACAAAAGAGCAGATGGCGTTGCAACTTGTAGTTGTTTCATTAGTGTCGTCATTATTCCGAGGGGTTCATTTATAATCCTCTAGGCTAAGTTCTTGCTCTGATGTATAGAAGATGACTGACCAAGTCATTTCCCCTTAAACGTCTTTTACTTACCCTTAGAAGAGGATGATAATTTGTGCATTGTAGTTCTTAATAGAAAGGAGGCTAAGACAGAGCAGAAATAACTGTTTGTCTTCTGTAAAGCAGTTTCAATTCTTTTTCTAGTTTTTTGTATTAAAAAAATGGTAAGCATGATAATCCATAATATATTTACATATCAAGACATTGATTTCAGACTTTTTCATCTGTACATGCCTAAAATTACTATGACACATGCAATTTTACTCCTTCTAACTGACCACTTGAATTTATTTTCCATATTTCTGAGTTTACATCTTCATTCTGATATTTCACTCCTTCAAAAGTCTATGCACATTGTCATTTAGACTATTTACCTGGCTCATAAAATAGAAATGGCTTTTCAAAGAACAATGGGACAGATGAGATTTCATTTCTTTATTGGCATTTTCATGAGGTTTTTAATATTTCTTTTTGGTCTGACTTTTTCTTCACATATTCTAACAAGTATGAAATTACCTGTTTCCCCAATTAGATATTCTTTCTAAGGAAATAAAAACCATTAAGCTACTTTGTGAATCTTATATCTTGAAAAAGTCAGAAGTTTTCTTTTATTAACTATAATGATAAGCACTGGACTGCAAACCACAAGGCCTGAGGTTCTAGTCTGCTAGTCGTTCCATGGGAGAAATCTTTTTGCTCCTGTAAAGATTTCAATGCATCGGAAACCCTCTACAGGGTCACTATGAGTCAGAACAGACTTAATGGCACTTAACAACAACAACAACATAATGTTTTTGTTATGCCCAGAATTCGGGGTCCCCAAAGACCACCCAGGAGCCGTGCACTGATGTAAATACATAAGGGTTGTTTATTCAAGCTCGAGCCAGGTCTCTAACCGCATCCTACGACGCAGCGGATTAGGGAAAGAGCCTTGAACCTTTTGTCTGCAGGGTTTTTATAGAGTTTTCAAACAGCTCAGGTTTCTCAGCTTTACAATCTTTGGATTGGTTAACAATTGGCAAACTATGAGATGTTACAGTTTAATTGGTCAGGACTGGTGGTCTTTGTTCTTAGGCTAGGGTAAAGGAAACTATCTGGCCTCTGGCCTTGAGCTGCCAGGCTATATATAATTTTCTTGGAGCTAGAGGATGTGCTAAAACTTATATATGAAATGGATTCTTCTCTTTGGCCCTACATTTTGTGCAATCCTGCTACATTTTTGTATGACTTAAACATTTCTATGATACCATTTGAATCCCTGATATCATAGTGGATTATGAGCTGGGTTGCTAACTGCATGGTCACCAGTTTGAATCTACAAGCTGCTCCACAGGAGAAACTTCCATAAAGATTTACAGCCTCAGAAACACTATACAGGGTCATTATGAGTTGGAACCCATGTGATGGCACACAGCCACTACCAATTACCATGACAGCATTTTTCCTATTTATTTATTGAAATATTTATCTCTTTCTATTATCATTTTATCTCTTCTTGCCTAGGACTGTGCTTGAGCACTGGACTGTGAACCACAGGGTAGATGGTTCAAGCCAACCAGCAACTCTGCAGGAGAAAGATGAGGCTTTCAGCTTCCACAAAGACTTAAAGCTTCAGAAACCCTGTACAGGGTCACTCTGAATCAATGCAATGGCACTTAACAACAACTGTTCTAGAGAACTCAGATTCACTGCCTGCTCTTTAGTTAGGAACAAGTTAGAGTCATGTGGATTTAAGTACAGCAATGTTTTATGACTTGTAGCAAGTAAGGAGACAAAGGGATCATTCTCCCAGCATTGTCTCCACGAACAAAGGATTCAGGGACTTTTTAAGCTTTCATGGGAATGTTAATTGCTGTTGCTTTTAAGTGCCTTCTCATTGGTTTCAACTCATAACAACTATGAATAGAGTTTCCAAGAGTTTTAAACTGGTTGGTTTGAACATCTGACCTTACAGTTAGAAGTCCAGTGATTTTTCCACAGTGTCGCACCAGGATTCTTCCAGGAAATGAGTCATTCATTATTCAAAAGAGGCAGGGATATGACTTAGTTGGAAGTCCTTGAACTCTTTGCTTCTAAAATGAGTCTGAGTTATATTTCTGGGTTGTTCCAGGATCAGTTAGAGAACAAGATGGTTCTGATGGTTTATGTTCTCTAATCAATCTGGAACTGACACAGGGACATGGCTTGATGAGTCTCTGAAACAAGAAAATTAACATGGAAAACAGGGGAGAGTCTTCCCTTATCAATTAGTTGTGTTTATGTGTTTGTATGTGATTGGTTGTTGTTATTAGGTGCCCATCAGTTGGTTCTGACTCATAGTGACCCCATGCACAACAGAGTGAAACAATATCTGGTCCTGTGCCATACTCACAGTTGTTACTACATTTGAATCCATTGCTACTGCCACTGTGTCAATCCATCTCCTTGGCGATCTTCCCCCTTTTTGCTCACCTTCCATTTTACTAAGCTCTAGGGAGCCCAAAGTATGAGAAATGAGCTTTTGCCATCCTGGCTTCTAAGGAGAATTCTGGATGTACTTCTGACAGCTCATGATATTTTAAAATTCTTCTCCAATACCATAATTCAAGATTCTTCTCCAGTCTTCCTTATTCATTGTCTGACTTTGACATGCTTATTACCTGTTTCCCCAATTAGATATTCTTTCTAAGGAAATTAAAACCAATAAGCTAATTTGTGACAGCTTATATCTTGTGAAATCATAAATTTTCTTTTATGAACTATAAGGAAGACCGTAGAAGAATTGATGCCTTTGAGTTAAGGTGTTGGAAGAGAATATCGAAGGTGCCATGGGCTGCCAAAAGAACCAATAGATCCGTTTTGAAGAAGTGCAGCCAGAGTGCTCATTGGAGGCCAGGATGGCCAAACTTCGTCTCTCATACTTTGGACATATTGTCAGGAGGGACCAGTCGCTGGAGAAGGATGTCATGTTTGGTAGGGTGGATGGTCAGAGAAAAAGAGGAAGACCCCCAATGAGATGGATTGGCCAAGTAGCAGCATCGGGACTCAAGCGTGGCAACAATAGTGAGGTTGGCCCAGGATCAGGCAGTGTTTCGTTCTGCTGTGCATAGGGTAGCTTTGGGTCGGTACCAACTCGATGGCACCTAACAACAACAACAAAGATAAGCACTGGACTGCAAACCACAAGGTCTGAGGTTCTAACCTGCCAGTAGTTCCATGAGAGAAAGATAAGTCTATAAGATGAGCATATTGAAAATAACATGTCTTGGGCCAAATGCACCTTAGTCCTCAAGTTGGTATCTTTGCTCTTTAATACTTTAAAGAGGTCTTTTGCAGTATACTTACCTAATGCATTATGTTGTTTGACTTATTGACTACAGCTTCCATGATCATTGATAATGGATCCAAGCAAAATGAAGTCTTTGACAACTTCAGACTTTTCTCTGTTTATCATGATATTATTTACTGATCCAGTTGTGAGGACTTTTGTTTTCTTAACATTGAGGTGCAATCCATACTGAATGTTGTGGTTTTCAATCTTCATCAGTATTTTAAGTCCTCTTTACTTGGACAAGCAAGATTGTATCATCTGCATATCTCAGGTTGTTAATGAGTCTTCCTCCAAACCTGATGCCAAGTTCGTCTTCATATAATCGAGCTTCTAGGATTATTGGCTTAGCATACAGATAGAATAAGTATGGTGAGAGGATACAGCCCAGATACACACTTTTCCAGGTTTGAAATCATTCAATATCCCCTTATTCTGTTCAATATCCCCTTATTCTGTTCAAACAACCTCCTCTTGTATAGGTTCTTCATGAACACAATTAAATGTTCTGGAATACCCATTTTTCACATGTTATCCATAGTTTGTTATGCTCCACATAGTTGAAAGCTTTGGCATAGTCAGTAACGCAGACATAAACATCTTTCTGTTATTCTTTGTTTTCAGCCAAAATCCATCTGATGTCAGCAATGATATTCTTAGTTTCACTTCTTAATCTATCTTGAATTTCTGGCAGTTCTCTGACAGCGTCTGTTGCAACTGTTTTTTAATTATCTTCAGCAAAATTTTACTTGCATGTAATATTAATAATATTGTTCAATGATTTCCACATTCTATTGAGTCACCTCTCTTTGGAAAGGGCACAAGTGCCAATCTAGTCCAATCAGCTGGCCTGTAGATATCATCCAAATATCTTGGCACAGATGAGTGCTGCATCATTTTGTTGAGAGATTTCAATTTGCGTTATTTTAATTCCTGGAGCCTTGTTTTTCTCCAATGCCTTCAATGTAACTTGGACTTCTTCCTTTGGTACCATTGGGTCTTCATCATATACTACCTCTTAAAATGGTTGAAAACAAAGAATGTTTGATACAGTGACTCTATGTATATTCATCTTCTTTTGATGCTTTCTGCATCTTTTAATATTTTGTACATAGAATCCTTCAATATTCAAGTTAAAGCCTGAATTTTTTCTTCAGTTCTTTTAGCTTGAAAAATGCTAAGCGTGTTCTTCCCTTTGGTTTCCTAACTCCAGGCTTTTGCACATTTCATTTTAATACTTGATTTTGTCTTCTCAAGCTGTCCTTTGAAATTTTCTGTTCAGCTTTTTTTGCCCATAGCTGAGCAGTAGCGCCCTGGAATGAGTTAGATAAAAATGCTTTATGGGTCTGATAAGCCTCCTTAGAAGTGTCTTTCTGGAGTGACCAGCTGCAGACCAGTTCTTGGAGCAGTATCTCCAGCCCTAATTGCTACATGACCCCCCACTGAGAGAGGACTAGTACTCGGACTGCAGGCTTGGTAGTGGATCAGTCTTGAACTAGCACATGTGTGCCACTTAGGATGAAACAAACTTAATTCTGAACTCTTACTGCACACACATTTCATTATCCTAGCCCTACCATTTCCCAGTTCTTCCCCAAGGAGAATCATGAATAAACATGAGAGGCTTTCCAGCCCTTTTTGCCCAAAGATCTTTTAAAGACCCAAACTAAAGACTCTGACAGGCAGGGGTAGCTTTGCTTAGAGCCTTTCTCATCTCCTCTGGCCAGAACTTATATCTCAAATCCTTTCTTCCTATGAATCTCTGTCTATCTAATGTGGTCATTCTTGGTCAGCAAAGACAAAAACCTTTCATTGCAGGGTCAGCCGCCCTCCATATACCCCTATAGCAAGAAGAGATCTGAAATTTCTCATATGAAGTAAAAGCACAAATTTGATTTATGTGCATTGTAATCCCTCATAACACTGGGAAGTAAGCACACAATATGTATTTGTAAGTGTATAGACGTTTGGAACAACAATATCTTTAAAGTCAAATGACTGGATAAAAAGAAAATATTAAATGAGTTTTTAATATTCTAATCACCGATAACACTGTAAGTATATTCAGTAAGCTAGATCTGTTTAAAATTTGGCTTTGGAATAAACATAAAAATAGATGATTTAACTATATAGAGTGTAGAAGCAGTTCTACATGATATCCTTGATTGCTTAATTTTTTTTTTAATACAGTGGGTTTATCAGGTTATTATACATTGTTATTCATGTAGTCACGCCTTCTCCCACATTCCTCTGAAAGAAAAATAAAGACAGAGAGAAATGGCAAAGAAAAACAACGTGTCATTCTTTGTTGGTTGATTTAGGAACCTAAACCCAAATGCAAAGCATTCCAGATCAGGAAGAGTCTAGTTCCTCTAGTTGTATACATTCTCCTGTTTCTTTGCCTTCCTGTTCAGTCAATTTGCATAACAATAACACTAACACTTGATCAGGTTTGTGGCTTTTTTAGAGTAGGATGTGTAAGACAGTAAACTCTAGTAGTTCACACTCTACTCCATTTTTCTACTTCCTGCTTAGTGAATATTGAATTTGTGAATATTGACTTCTAGAAAGGATTTGTGCTTTGTATTAAATGGAAAATTCAGTTGGTTCTTGTTTAAACCCTATCCATGGAGTCAACATATTCCCCTTCTCCTTCTTGGGGCTCTCATGATTCTTGTTTTGACATACCTTGAAACTTTATATTGTGAGGTATCTCATATTGAGAAAGAGAGAGATGTGAATGGTTGGTTTGTTTAAAAACTATAGACCGTCTTCCCCCCTATTGTCTAATGACTGAATAAAATAATGTCAAACATAATATTTCATTCCCACTCCCAACCCAATCTCCCATTATAACAGAAGTTGACTAATGATGGTTTATCCAGGAAATTCTGTAAAATATATTATCTTCGCTATGACCAGCGGTATCACTAAGGGGATTGAGGGAGTGCTGATCCTACTGGGTGGCACACAAAAGGTACACCAAAATGACTGCCTATAAAATGTCTAGGAAGTGTTTCAGCAGAAATTTATTATATTCTAGTTGGGCTGCAAGCAACAATTTCAACAGTTGGAATCTACCAGCCACTCCACAGGAGAAAGATGAGACTTTCTGTTCCTATAAGGATTTATAGCTTTGGAAATCATACGCAAGAGCACTGCGAGTCAGAACTGACTCCATGGCACATAACATGAATAATATCACTACAGTTAGTTATGAAGTCCTGGTGTGGTTCTGCAGGATAATGAACTGGACTACACGCTTGGTTTGAACTGCAAGGTTGATGGTTCAAACTGTGAGAAACATTATTCATACTGACAAACACTCAAGTAATCCAATCTGTACTCATTTCAGCAAGAGGGAGGTTTTCTTTACTTGATTTTGCAAAGTCGGGTGCCCAACCCAGTAGACACCTGCAGACATGCCACATGGCTGGCCCCCAAACAGTTTCATTCCCCTGTCTTGAAAAAGCCCCTCCTCCAGCTCCCCTTCTACTGGGTATTACAAGGTCACAATCTTCTCCCAAACTTGCCTACTTGTCCTTACTGAGAGCATTCTCATTTAAAATTAGTTTCCCCCTTTCCCCACGAACTTCCCCTATTTCCTTGATGATTGTATCCTTATTTTGAAGTTCCTAGT
The DNA here is from genome assembly GCF_000296735.1 of Chrysochloris asiatica. Classification (NCBI taxonomy): domain Eukaryota; kingdom Metazoa; phylum Chordata; class Mammalia; order Afrosoricida; family Chrysochloridae; genus Chrysochloris; species Chrysochloris asiatica. The sequence continues at coordinate 5,127,207 of NW_006408657.1, forward strand.
TGGTCAAATTAGTTCTTCCCCTCCACTGAACTTCTTTTGTTACTGTGCCTGCTACCTCCAAGACTTCTGTTTGTCCTGAAGATGGACCACATCAACAAGAATAATTTCTCACAAAACTCATGAGCCACTCCTCAAAAACCCTTTACAAGGTTCCTGTGAGTCAAAACCTACTCAAAAGGCACTTAACAACAACAAAGTTATAATAACAGCATTTTACATAAGTTCAGCTCGCATATATCAATACACATAAAAGGCTAAAATTTTCTAATTTACTTTTTGACCCTCCTGAGTTCTGGTGTGGCGTTGTGGGTTAATGCTCCAGACCGCAAAGCCATTTGAACTGCAAGGTTGGCGGTTCAAGCTCACCAGCTGATCCCCGGAAACGCTATACAGGGTCACTATGGGTCAGAACCAACTCAATGACACTTCACAACAACAACAACGTTCTTCAGGCATTATTACCTAATTACACTCATGCTTCAAATCACGTGGTTTCATCTGCATCCATTACACACATGCGCTGTTGTTTTCGTAGCTGTCCCTGTGTTTATAGTTATTGACTTCTTCAAATTCTCTTGTTTTAGTAGTAATATTGTGGTAAATAATATTTGTGAGCCTATATAAGTAGCTTTTTTGAAAATGAAGTAGTCATTAAAAGAAAAGAAGAAGAAAAATAACTAATAATGTTGTTACTAATAATGCAATTCAGTGCAGAAAGATTTTACAAAACAATTACATTGTTTGTTGTTGTTGTTAGGTGTCATCAAATCAGTACCGACTCATAGTGACCTTAGGCACAGCAGAACGAAACAATGTCCGATCCTGGGCCAACCTCACTACTGTTGCCACGCTTGTGACCATCGATGCTGCCACTTGGCCAACCCATCTCGTTGGGGGTTTTCTCTTTTTCTCTGACCCTCCATCTTACCAAACATGATATCCTTCTCCAGTGACTGGTCCTTCCTGACAATATGTCCGAAGTATGAGAGAAGAAGTTTGGCCATCTTGGCCTCCAAGGAGCACTCTGGCAGCACTTCTTTCAAAACGGACCTGTTGGTTCTTTTGGCAGCCCATGACACTTTCAATATTCTCCTCCAACACCGTACATCAAAACCATCAATTCTTCTGTGGTCTTCCTTATTCACTGTCCAGCTTTCACAGGCATATGAGGTTATTGAAAATACCATGGCTTGGGTCAGGTGCACCTTAGTCCTCAAGCTGACATGTTTGCTCTTCAACTCTTTAAAAAGGTCTTGTATAGCAGATTTGCCGAATGCAATACATCATTTGATTTATTGACTGTTGCTTCTGTGAGTGTTGATAGTTGATCCAAGAAGAATGAAGTCCTTGACAACTTCAATCTTTTCTCCGTTGATAAGAATTTTATTTATTGGTCTAGTCGTGAGGATTTTTGTTTTCTTTACATTGAGATGTAATCCACACCGAAGGCTGTGCTCTTTGATCTTTATCAGTAAATGTTTTAAGATCTCTTCACTTTCAGCAAGCAAGGTTGTATCATCTGCATATCTCAGATTGTTAATGAGTCTTCCTCCAATCCTGATGCCACATTTTTCTTCATATAACCCAGCTTCTCGGATGATTTGCTCAGCATACAGGTTGAATAAGTATGGTGAAAGAATACAACCTTGTCACACACCTTTATTTTAAACCATCAGTGTTCTCATGTTCTGTTCGAACAACTTCCTCTTGGTCCAGGTACAGAGTCTTCATGAGCACATTTAAGTGTTCCAGAATACTCATACTTCGCAATGTTGGCCATAGCTTGTCATGATCCACACAGTCGAAAGCCTTTGGGTAGTCAATAAAGCACAGGTAAATATCTTTCTGATAGTCTCTGTTTTCGGCCAAGATCCATTGTTGTTGTTGTTATGTGCCGTGGAGTCGGTTCCGACTCATAGCGACCATGTACTGTGTTTCCGAGGCTGTAAATCTTTACGGGAGCAGACCGTCTCATCTTTCTCCCGCGGAACAGCTGGTAGTTTCAAACTGCTGGCCCTGAGGTTTGCAACCCAGTTCGTAACCACTGTACATCAGCAATTATGTCCCTCATTCCACGTCCTCTTCTGAATCCGGCTTGAACCTCTGGAAGTTCTCTGTTGTATGCTTGCAGCCATATCTGTATTACCTTTAGCAAAACTTTACTGGCATGGGATATCAAAGAGATTGTCCGATGATTTCGGCATTCTGTTGGGTCACCTCTCTTTGGAATGGGCACAAATATGGATCTCTTCCAATCAGTTGGCCAGATAGTTGTCTTCCATATTTCTTGGCAGATGAGTGAGTGCCTCCTGTGCCCCTTCACTTTTTTGAAAGATTTCAATTTGTATTCCATCAATTCCTGGTGCCTTGTTCTTTGCCAATTCCTTCAGTGCACCTTGGACTTCCTCCTTCAGTATCATTGACTCTTGATTATATGCTACCTCTTGAAACGATTGAACATTAACCAATTCCTTTTGGTACAGTGACTCTGTGTATTCCTTCTATCTTCTCTTGAATGCTTTCTGCATCATTCAGTAATTTGCCCAGAGAATCTTTCAATAACAAAAGTCAAGGCTTGAATTTTGTAGTTTTCCCATAATCTAAGAAGTATTATTTTTACACACTTTGCAACTATACTACATATTATTCCATCATTAAAATTGATGATAAAAAGGATTATGCATAGTCTGGAATGGGAGGAGTTCCATGAACAGGGGCTATGTATGTGAACTATGAGTTGACACACTGGGTGCCTTGTAACCATTGCCTATGAATAGCCTTAGCGTCATAGCTCCATTAACTTCCAAAGTATTTTCTTTGTTGTATAAACTACTGTCATCTAAATTTTTTTCTGATATTTTGAAACCTAATTCTTAATTTTTGAAATATTTTTGACTGATGTTTCTCATCTAATCTTCAAATCTATGCATATCTTATTTAACCCTGTTATATAGTCTTCAAAAGGGATTGTTGTTGTTAAGTGCCGTAGAGTCGATTCCAACTCACAACAACCCTGTATAAGATTTCCTAGGAGTGGCTGATGGGTTTTTTAATTGTCAACCTTGTTATTTGCATTCCAGTGTTTGTCTTATAGCACCAAACCAGGACTCCTCAAAAGGCATAGGAGCATTCATTTATCTTTTATTTGATTTCCATTAGTAAATTTCAATGATTACTCTAGTTTCCATATCTAGAGCATTCCTTTTCCTTGATTAAAAGTAGTAGATTTTCACTAAAAGTCTCTCACTAGTATATAACACAGTACATACATTTTCATGTTCTAAGAATATATGCATTTTCCTTTTCATATGCTAAGATCCCAGATCTTCTGTGAATAATTCATTGTCTTCTTTCAACAAATGTTACTTAGTAGTTTCATTCTCTGCTTCTGAAATTTTCTTCTATTGTAGTGAAAAAAAAATCCTGGTCAATCCTTAAAATAAGATTACAAGGATTTATTTAGAAAAAAACAAAACAAAATGAAGCAATGCATTCAAATGTAGGAAGACACCAGCCCACATAAATCAGAATTGATTATTCCATCTAAAGTACTTCTAAGAGAGATGGATATGTTGTTGTTGTTAAGTGCTGTCGAGTCATTTCTGACCCATAACAACCCTATATAGGGTTTATGAGGAACAGCTGATGAGCTTGAACTGCCAATCTTGCAGTCCTTGGAGTATTTTCTTTTCATATCCTGGCTTGACCACAGTGAGAAATTACTTGTTAGTTTTTATGGCTTCTAGTAGCACAGTGTTTCATGTATTTTTGTTTTTTCAGACTGTGTGTTATATTTTATGTGCAAGTATTTGAATACACAAATTGTTATAACATAAGTTATATAAAATATAAACACTATTATCAAATGAACTGCATTTTTTTAAAAAACGGGATAATATATATGCATCTCTTTCCTTTTTTTTATTTACATTTTCTTTTCTTTTCTACAATAGTCTTATAGATCTTCTAGATTTATTCATTCTCTTATTAGAACACCTCTAAATGTGTTTTCTATGTGAGTCTTTGTATTGAAAACTTTCTGAGGCATTATATATACCTGATCTTCACATTTGAATGACAGTTTGGCTGTATATAAAATTCAGTTGTGTTTAGGTACCATTGAGTCCGTTCCAACTCATAGAGACCCTGTGTAGAACAGAACAAAACACTGCCATTTCCCGTTTCCTTCACCATCCTCATTATCCTTGCCATCATTAAGCCCATTATTGCAGCTACTGTGGCAGTCCATTTAGGGTCTTCCCAGTTTTCGCTAACCCTCTACTTTATGAAATGTGTGCCATTGTTGTATTATTTCACCATACTTATTCAGTCTGTATTCTAAGAAAATAATCCAAAAAGCTGGATTATATGAAGAACATGGCATCAGGATGGGAGGAAGACACATTAACAACCTATGACATATAGATGATGCAACCTTGCTTTCTGAAATCAAAGAGGACTTAAAATTACTTACTAATGAAGCTCAAAGACCACAACCTTCAGTAGGGACTGCATCTCAATATAAAATAAACAAAAATCCTCACCACTGGACCAATAAACAACATCATGATAATTGGGGAAAAGGTTGAAGCTGTAAAAGACTTCATTTTTTTTTAATCCAATATCAACACTCATGGATGTAGTAGTGAAGAAATCAAATGACATATTGTACTAGACAGTGTACTGCATAAGACATCTTTAAAGTGTTCAAGAGTAAAGATGTCAGTTTGAAGAGTAAGGCGCACTTAACCTAAGCCATGGTATTTCGAATAGCTTCATATACCTGTGAAAGTTGGACAGTTACTAAGGAAGACCATAGAAGAATTGATGCATTTGAGCTATGGTGTTGGAGAAGGATATTAAAAATACCATAGATTTCTGCAAGAACAAATAAATCTGTGTTGGAAGAAGTACAACAACTAGAATGCTCCTTGGAAGCCAGGATGGCCTGACTTTATCTCTCCTATTTAGGACATATTATCAGGAGGGACTAGACCCTGGAGAAGGACATCGTGCTTGGTAAAGTGGATGGTCAGTGAAAAAGAGGAAGTCTCCAACAAGATGGATGGGCACAGTGCGGCAGCAATTGGCTCAAGTGTAGCAACGATTGTGAAGATGGTGTAGGACTGGGCAGTGTTTTAGGCTGTTATGAATAGGGTTGCTATCAGTTGGAACCAAGTTGACAGCATCTAATACCAGTGCCAACTACTTTAACAATCATGGCATCCCCTTCCTGGACTAGTCCCTCTTGATAATATGTCCAAAGTAAGTGAAACTAAGTCTCATCATCCTTCCTTCTAAGGAGTATTCTGGCTGTACTTCTTCCAATACAGATTTGTTTGTTCTTCTGGCAGTCCATGTCATATTTCATATACATGATTTCCAGAAAGAAAGTTTAATGAATGATAAAATTACTTTTAAAAATAAAATATTGCTGAAATGTAACACATATACATTAACCTGCACAAATTATGCGAAATTATCTATATCACTTAGATTAAGAAACTGAACATTGACGCATAACACACTGGTGATCCATGTGTGTAAAAGTGCCCATAGAATGCCTTACAGATAGCAATAGAACACTGTCTAATATATTGCTCTAAGATGAACCCCTCAGGTTGAAAAACACTCAAAAATATGATTGGTGAAGAACTACCTCTTAATATAGAATCAATCTTGATGATGTGATAGCACTAAGAAATGAAAGCAAGAGTTGCAAAAATCCATTAAAATTGGATTTTTGAAGTATGACTCTAGAAGATTAGAAGGCATCAAAATTTAAATGGGATGCTTGCAGATGAGTATCCTAGGTATTGTTGTTGTTAAGAGCCCTTGAGTCTGTTCCAACTCATAGAGACCTTGTATAGGGTTTCCATGGAGCAGCTGGTGGGTTTGAAATGCTGACCTTGTGGTTCGAAGTCCAGTACTGATCCTACAGTGCCATACTAGTGAGACGAAATGGACTGGTATTGACCATTTTGAAAAGGATACAATTATGGTGTGCAAGGCCAGGAATGACAAATTGAAGAGGAATGGTGTGGCATTCATCATCAAAAAGAACATTTCAAGTTCTATCCTGTCAGTGATAGAATAATATCCATGCACCTACAAGGAAGATCAATTAAAGTGACTTATTCAAATTTACTCACCTACCACTAATGCCAAAGACAAAGAAAGCAAAGTTTTTACTAACTTCAGCAGTATGAAATTGATAGTGCGTGCAATCAAGTTGGATCATTAAACAATGATGATTGCAATAAGAAAGTTGCAAGCAAAGAAGAAGGACCAGTAGCTGGAAAATAGGGCCTCAATGATAGAAAACATGCTGGAGATCACATGATAGAATTTTGCAAGACCAATGACTTATTCATTGAAAATATCTTTTTGAACAACATAAACAGCAATTTTATACTTGAACCTTGCAATATAGGGCACATAGGAATCAAATTGCCTACATCTGTAAAAAGAGACAATGGTCTCGTTCAATATCATTAGTCACAATGCCAGTAGTTGATTATGGAACACACCATCAATTGCTCTTATGCAAGTTCAAGTTGAAGCTGAAGAAAACTAAAACAAGTCCATTAGAGCCAAAATACAACATTGAGTATAATCTGCCTGAATTTAGAGACAATCTCAAGAATAGATTTGATACATTGAGCACTAATGATTGATGACCACACAAGTTGTGGGATGACATCAAGGACATGATAGAGGAAGAAAGCAAAAGGTCATTAAAAAGACAGGAAAGAAAGAAAACACCAAAATGGATGTCAGAAGAGATTCTGAAACTTACTGTTGAACATAGAGTGGCTCACTTAAATGGAAGAAATGGAAGAATTGAACAGGAGCTTGAAAGTACAGCTCAAGAAGACAAACTGAAGTATTTTAGTACAATTTTCAAAGACTTGAGGTTAGGAAACCAAAAGGGAAGAATGCACTCAGCATTTCCTAAGCTTAATTTAAGAAAAAAGTCAAATCTTGAGTTGAAACATTGAAGGATTCTGTAGGCAAAATATAAAACAATATAAGAAACATCCAAAGAAGATGAAAGGAATACATATTCATGTACCAAGAAGAATTGGTTGTGGTTCAGCCATTTTAGGAGGAAGTAAGTATATATGATCACGAGCCAATGGTACTAAAGGAATGAGTCCAAGCTGTTCTGAGAGCTTTGGTGAAAACGTGCTCCAAGAATTGACTATCAATTGAGATGTTTCACTAAATGGCTGCAATGCAAGAATTGCTGTCTCATCTATGCTGAAAAAGTGAAAAATAACAATCTGATCAACTGAGTAGAAGAGATCCATATTTGTACCTATTCCAAAGAAAGGTTATCCAATAGAAAGCAGAAATTATCAAGTAATATCATTAATATCACAAGCAAGTGAAAGTTTGCTGAAGATAATGAAAAAAAATTGTTGTAGCAGTACATGGAAAGTGAGAAATTCATGCTGGATTCAGAAGAGGATGTGGAACATAGGGATATCATTGCTGATATCAGATGCATCTTGGCTGAAAGCAGAGAATTCCTGAAAGATATTTGTTTAACTGTGCTTTACAGATTGTGCAAAGATACTCAACTGTGTGCACCATACCACATTGTGGATTATTGTTGTTAAGTTCAGTGGAGTCGGTTCTGACCCATAACAACCCTGCATAGCATTTCTTAGGAACGGCTGCTGAGCTTGAATTGCCAACCTTGCAGTTCAAACCGACTTTGCAGCCCAGTGTATTACCCCACAATGCCACACCAGGACACTCGTTGTGGCTAGCACTGCGATAAACAGGAATTTCAGAAGGCAAAGTGTGTGTTAGAGTGTATAGTCACCATTTGAGTTCAGCCTTTATGCTGAACAAATAATCCAAAAAACTGAATATTTGAAGAGAAACTTGGAATCAGGATTAGAGGAAGATTCATCAACAATCTGCAATATGCAGATGACACAACCTAGCCAACAGAAAGTGAAGAGGACTTGAAGATATTACTGATAAAGATCTAAGATTATAGGCTTCAGTAGGGATTACACCTCAACACAAAGAAAACATAAATCCTCACAATTAGACCAATAAATAACATCATGATAAAACAGGAAAAAAAGATTGAAGTTGTCAAGGATTTCATTTTACTTGATTGACAGTCAACACCCATAGAAGTAGCAGTCAAAAAAATCAAATGATGATGTATTGCACTGGGTAAATCTCCTGTAAATGACTTCTTTAAAGTGTTGATAAACAAAGATGTCACTTTGAGGAATAAAATGTGCCTGATACAAGCCATGACATTTTCAATCTCCCCATATGCATGTAGGAGGTGAATATTTAATGAAGACCAAAGTATTATTGATGCCTTTGAATTATGGTGCTGGTGAAGAATATTGAATATACCATGGCTTGGAAATCTGTCTTGGATGAAGCACAGCCAGAATGCTCCTTGGAAGCGAGGATGTCGAGACTTCATCTTATGTACTTTGGACACATCATCTTTCAACTTTTAACGGTCTGTGTATAGGAAAGTAACAAATTAAATTTTAAAAGGCACACCAAGATTTCCAACTTTGATTGTTTGAAGGAAAAAAATAGAACACTTCAGAACTTTTTTTTTTTTTTATTTGCAATTTTTATTAGAGCTAGTTTTTTTTTTTCATTAGAGCTAGTTTTGTATTTGCAATTTTCTAAGAAAATTGTTTCTTAAATGTAAAGGATTAATACACATTAATTGGATACATGGTCATAAGCATTTAATGTATTTTATGTTCAAAATGATGTTTAAATTTTAATCCCTACAGGTCTATAATTTCAAACTCTGCTTTCAGTTTTCTATAGATTCTAAGACACAGCTTGCCAACGATCTTATTCTTTGTTATTAGAAAAAGAAAAAACACACTTTGAAGTCTAAAAAGGCCAAACATGTAAATTTTAAGAGATTCAGATTTGTAAGAAGTGTCAACGCGATTGTTCCTAGTTTCTTTACTGAAAATAGCATCATGGTGAATGATTTCAAACCTCTAATTGATGATTTTTCTGTTGTTTAGACAGGAGTGTTTTTATGCAGTAAGTGAATGCCTCTAAAAGCCCACAGGAGATGCAAGCCTGCTTTGACACTTCCATTTTATTCTATAAAATGAGTGATTTGTAAGTGAACTGAGGGAATGCTACAGAATCATTTTTAAGTCTGCTGTATAAAAATGCATCATTGTACAGATCAACACATACCTTGGAGCAGCTATTGGATACTGGAGAAAAGAGGGAAGGATTCTGTGGTTCTTATTTCAGTCTCTCTGAAGTTTAAAAAAAAAAATGTTGTTTATTGGATATCAATAATTAACATTTGACAAAGATTACTTTTAAAATAATACGAAATACAGACTGAACTGATTTAAAACTATTAGTATTTAGATTTTTTTTTAAATGTCAGATTATCTCTCTTCAATTAATAACTTTTAAGCTGTAAATCCTAAATATCGTTTTATGTAAAGCCTACCTGATCCAAATAAGTTTATCAGAAATTCATCAGGTAGAAATTACCTGTGCCTCATGCAAAGATGGTGTGACACTGTAGGATAAGCATTGGACTTCAAGGTCAACTTTCCAAACCCACTAGCTGCTTACTCCTTGGAAATCCTATCCAGGGTCTCTATGAGTCAGAACCGACTTGAGGACACTTAAGTGGTTATGAGTCGGGCTGCTAACCTCAAGGTCAGCAGTTTGAAACTACCGCCATTCCTCAGGAGAAAGATGAGGCTTTCTGCTCCTGTAAAAGATTTACAGCCTCAGAAACCCTATGCAGGGTTGCTGTGAGTCGGAAGTGACTCCACGGCACACTACCACCACCACCAACAGCAACAAGAACAACATCTTAAAAGAAGCAAGGACTATTCAATAAAATGAGAATAGCAGACACCCAGAAAGGATAAGGATTACTCATACATGAATTGTACAGCTACTTATTGGAAATATGCTTCCTTAGAAAATCCAAATGGAGCTCCATTTTAGCACAATGAATTTGTGTACTTTGCTAATTTTTCCACATTTGTATATTTATTCTGTAATCCAGAAGATATTTAGAAGACTTGATCATCCCCTCCTGCTACATAATTTTATAAAATCTAACTTGTGTTCTGTTGCAGCAAAAACCCCCACTCAGTCCTTATATCAAAATTAAGAGGATTTGTGCAACAACAACAACAGTCAAGAAAAATTACTCATTTGAATGCAAGAACACAATAGCCCACATGAGTTAGAACTGATGACTCCAACTAAAGTGCTTCTACCAAAAATATTATAATGTTGTTGTTGTTAGGTCCCCTCAAGTCAGTACTGACTCAAAGTGAATGTATGCACAACAGAACAAAACTCTGTCCCGCCCTGTGCCAATTTTACAATAGTTGCTACCTACCCTTCAGTCCATTGCTGCTGCCAACCTAACTCATTGGGGGGTCTTCCTCTTTTTAAACGATGCTCCACTTTACTAAGCATGACATCGTTCTGTCCTTCTCCAGGGACTGGTCCCTCCTCACAATATGTCCGAAGTATGAGAGATGAAGTCTGACCATCCTGGCTTCCAAGGAACATTCTGGCTTGTACTTCTTCCAACACAGATTGGTTTGTTCTTTGGTAGTCCAGATACTTATAATATCCTTCTCCAACACCATAACTCAAATGCATAAATTCTTCTACAGTCTTCTATTTTCATTGTCCAACTTAAGGTTATTGAAAATATCATGGCTTTGGTAAGTCCTCAAACTGACATCTTTGCTCTTGAATATCATGGCTTTGGTAGTCCTCAAACTGACATCTTTGCTCTTGAATTCGTTAAAGAGTTCTTGTGCAGATTTGCCTAATGTAATATGTCGTTTGATTTCTTGACTTGTTTCCTTGAGTGTTTGTTGATGATTGATCCAAGCAAAATGAAGTCCTTTACAACTTTAATCTTTTCTCCATTTATCTTGATGCTATTTATTGGTGCAGTGGTGAGGATTTTTGTGATTTTTTTTTTTTTTAACATTGAGTTGCAACCCATACCAAAGGCTGTGATCTTTGATCATCATTAATAAATATTTTAAGTACTTTTCACTTTCTGAAAGCAAAGTTGTATCATCTGCATATCCCAGGATGTTAATGAGCCTCCAATCCTCATGCCATGTTCTTCTTCACATAATCCAGCTTCTCAAATTATTTGCTCA
>NW_006408657.1:5143319-5151420 GCF_000296735.1 Chrysochloris asiatica
TGACCAAACTGGCCATTTCAGCTCACTAATGTCTAGGCTATAGATCTTCATATTTTTTATTTCATTTTTGGTAACTTCTAATTTTCCTAGATTCACACTACATGTATTCCATGTTCAGATAATTAATGGATGTTGACATCTTTTGCTTATTATTTTTAGTTGTGCATAGCAGCAAATGAAGATCCCAAAAGCTTTGTTACATCCAAGTCATTAAGGTCAACTCTAATTTGAGGAGGCAGCTCTTCTGCAGTCATATTTTTAGTGGCTTTCAACCTGAGGCACACATGTTCCAGCACTATATTAGACAATGTTCCACTGCTATTCATGAGGTTTTCGGTGACTAACCATTTAAGAGTAGTTCATCTCTCCTTCTTCCTCATCTGTTTTATTCTGAAACAGCCCCTGAAAGCTGTCCACCCTGGGTTCTGCTGGTATTTCAAATACTGGTGGCATAGCTTCTAGCATAGCAAAAATGGACACATCCATAATAATAGTGGGAGATTTTAATACTCCACTTTCCAAAAAAAGGATAGAGCAATGAGAAAGAAATTTGACAATGGCAGAGAGGAATTAAACAGCACAATCAGCCAACTTGACCTCATAAATGCGTACAGAGCATTCAACCCAACAAAAGCACAAAACACAATACACATTCTTCAATCTCTAGAATAGACCATTTGTTAGGCCACAAAACAAGTCTCTATAAATTTACAAACATCAAAATACTACAAAGCATCTTCCCAATCATAATGCTATAAAATTAGAAATCAATAATAGGAAGATCAAGGAAATAAAGTCAAATACATGGAAACTGATTAAAGTCACCAAGTTTTAACAAACTGTTTTTGTGGTTAACATTCAAGTGTAAATTATTTGTACCACTTAAGTCCCAACATTACCCTAATGCCAAATATTGGGGAAAAAAACACCAAAAAAAAAAAAAAAAACACTTCAAGAAAGAACGATTGCATACCAATAAGGCTAATGAACTTAGATGTGAAAATACCCCCCAAAAATATTAGTAGGTTTAATACAACATTGAATTGAAAACGTATAAATGATTATTTATTCCAGGCATGCAAGGCTGGGTAAGCACTTAAAATCTAGTCATTATAGTCCACCACATGGACAGGTTAAAGAAGAAAAGAATAATAAGATAATTTCAAAAAGAACAGAAAACTATTTATAAAATTCAACACTCATTCATAAAACCTCTTAACAAGCTAGGAATAGAAAGGAACTTCTTCAGCTTGATAAAGAACACCTGTAAAAAACCTGCAGTTAAAATAATTACTGATCAACATCTTAAGATCAAGAACAAGGCAACTTCTTGCAACTTTTATTCAATATCATATTGGAAGCGCTAGTTAATGCAATAAGACAAGAAAAGTAAATAATAATTAGGAAGAAAAAAAAAAAAGCCCTAAAAGTTTTTCTTTTTTCCAGATGATATGATTTTCTATGAACAAAACCCCAATTAATTGAGCAAAAAATATTGCATTCTAACAAGATTTCACAGTCAACAAAACCTATTGCCCTCTATTTGATTCTGAATTATAGTGACCCTATAGGATAAAAGGGTAGTAGAACTGCTTCATTGGATTTCCTAAGCTGTGATCTTTACTGAACCAGACCGCCATACATTTCTCCAACTGAAAGGCTGGTGGGTTTGAATTGCTGACATTTCAGTTAGCAGCTGAGTGCTTAATAACTGCACAGCTAGAAATCCTTTGATTTTACAGTGCTGTTGTTGTGTGCCATTGAATCATTTATGACTCATCGTTACCCTGCACAGGGTTTCTGAGAGCAGCTGGTACATTTGAACTACCAACCTTGTGTTTAACCTAGTGTTTAACCTACAGCACCACACCAGGGCTCTGATTTCACAATTGGCAGCTAAAATACAAATGTCAGTTTCTTTCAGGTCTGTGTGTGTTTTTCATTTTGAAAGGGTGTAAATACATTGAGAAAAAGACAAGAAAATATTTTACAGTGGGAAAATGTACATTTATAAATGTTGAACTAAGAAAAAAAAATGTTGAACTAAGAATGAGGTGAACATTCCCAAGAGTCTTCTTTTTTCTTAGTTTAAAAACTTCAGTTTTGTTCAAGTAACAAAACGAGTGTCATTCCTAAATCTTAAGGAAACCATGATTGATCTAAATCAAGCATAATAATCCTATTACTTTTTTGTGTGAATGATTGTATTTAATGAAACTGTTGGTAGTTTGGATTTAGTTCTACCAATTGATTATATTTGCTTGCTCCCAAAGGTTATTGCTTCTCATGTTTCTTTTTTCTGATTTCTTATAAGTCATTGCCTATATTTAATATTTCATTTTATCTCTAGTGTTTTCTCTGTATCTTTGAATAACACTTTAATGGTTATTCTAATGAATAAAATATGCATACTTAAATTTTCACACTCTATTTATAATAAATATTTTATCACTTCAAGTGAAATGTAGAAAAAGTACTATGGTATAGATACCCTTCCTTCCTGACTTTGCAAGTATCACTTATTACAGCTAGATGCTTTGAGAATATCATCAGGTAGTGTTATCACTTTTGCTTTCAATTGCCAAATAACTCTTCCAGAACATAACAGGATAATAAATATCTATTATGTATTTTACCAGTGGTTCAGTAGTAAAATTCTAGCCTGTCACACAGGAGGCAAGAGTTTGATTCCCAGTCCATGCAGTCCACTGTTGGAGTCCTGGTATGGCTCTGTAGGATAAGCTCTGGACTGCTAACCACAGGTTGGTGGTTCAAGCCTAACAGCTGCTCCTCAGAAACCCTGTACAGGTTTACTGTGAGTTGGAACTGACTCGATGGGACTTAGCAATAGCATGTATAACTAGATGCTTATAATTTCTTTTGTGTGTCCTTCTGGTGTGTTTTTGTTTTTGCCTGAAGAACTTATTTTAGCGCAGATCTGTTAGCAAAAACAAATCTTCTAGATCTTCTTATTTCTTACTCTGGAAGGTTATTTCCACTGGATATACAATTCTGTTGTGATCCTTTCTTTACTTTCAACACTTTAAACATATGCCACTTGTTGATGATAAACCCATAGTTAATCAAATTACTGTTCCTCTACATGTATGTGTCATTTTTCTTTGGCTACTTTTGAAGACAGTCAATCTGGTTAATTTCAGGCCACAATTTACATCCCATAACCATTCAGTTTTCAAAGCTTTTGTAGTGGTATTTGGATTTTTCCACATGTGGTCAGTCTGATATGAGAGCTTTGGACTCTCCATGAGCTCAATTCTCAACATTTTTACTCTGCTGAATAGGATCAGATCCGTTGCAGCAACAGTTTGAGGATGAGTACAAGATTTAAAACACAATTTATGAGCTCACTTTCCCAAGCTCTTCTTCCTCAATAATATCTCCCCATTTCCCTGGGACTTCTCCTTTTGGTCCTCTGATGAAAACATTGAGTTTTGATTTCCGGGATGTGCTATGCACTTATGCAACTGTACTTATGTCGCAGAGGTCAAGTTACTTGAAGAAAGAGAGATTAAAGAGAAATAATTATTGACCCCATAGGCTTGGAATCACAGTTCTCCTGTATAAAGATGAAGATTCCCTTCCATCAGATTTTCAGTTCCTGCTGCCACCATGAACAAGATATTTGGAATATACAGAGAGTGAGAACATAGGGGAAAAATTAATGGAAGACTTTCCACACTCTGCACATTAGGAATTCTCTTTTCTGCTCCTTTACCCAGAACCAGAAGGCTTTTCCTGGAATTCTTTCTTTCTGTGCCCTGTTACCCATTTTGATTAGTTGATGTCACGCTGGGTAAAATGGTAAATTTAACACTAATTTGGTCATGTTTCAAAATCTGGTCTTCTTCCCTGACTTAACTGCTTGTATTTACTTTTTAAAGAGCTCAAATAGCTACCCTGCTCATTTTGTCAAGTGAGATAAAGATAATGGAATGTGTTTACTCCATTTTATCCAGAATTCAAAGTTCTGCAGTCCCTTTTATTTCAAGCACTCTATGGCTTTCCCTCTGTGTTCTGTCCTCACATAGTTCTTCATGATCATTCACTTCCTATTTTCCCATTGTTTAGAAGAAAGAGAAGTTGAAATAGACCAGTAGTGAAATTGAACATGTAATGCAAATTTAGAAAAGCCTGGAGACTTTTAAATATGCAGATCATAGATTTGGGACACAAAGTGTAATGAATGGCATGAAGTCTGAAGGGGCTGTAGGGGTGGGGCAGAGTTGAGCAGTTCAAATTTCATAACACCAGAGTAAGACAGAACTTTGTATCTTACTTTGAAATTTTTATTAGTGTTTCGGTCTAACTGGGAAGCTCATTAAAAGTTACCAGCAAGTAAGGATTCACACAGTGAAAATCTTAGTTTCATATAACTACTTGTAATCTTATGGAGTCTCACAGCTCTAAAGAGAGTAGTATTTTAAAGCAATGTGCCTAGTATATATTCACTGAAGAAATAAATTTTAGGAATTATTATGAAATAGATGCTATTTCTTAGGACAATAAGAGACAGTAAGTGAGCAATAATTCTTAAAAAAAATTTAATAATTGCAAAATTTTTACTTCTATGTCAACTTACCTATCTGATATTTTATAGTGAATATGAAAACAACATTATTTACAAAATGTTTTAGAGCACTTGCTTTCATCATAAAGTAGTACGTGAAAGAAGTGCTAAGATGAAATGTATTCTATAAATGCACATAAAAAGAAAAAGCCAGTAAAGCCAGCCCCATAGGACTTTGCATTTAAATAGAAAGTGTTATTTAAAAAAAAAAAAAAAATTAGAAACACAGTTTAAAGGAACTGGGTGTAAAAGCAGGCCTAAAAGAACACCATCAGTAATATAGCAAGAATATTACATATGCCTAAGAACACATTAAAATAATAATGACAACGAAGACCTTTTTTTTTTTTTTTTTTCAAGTTCTTATTGTGAATTGAGTGAAAGTAGTTTACAGGTCATATCATCAGTTTTACATTCAAATTATATACTTTGTTTCATTACAATGATTATAATCCCCTCCATGTACCATCAGTTAAAGTATTTCTCTCTATTCATTTTAGCTCTCTCTCTCTCTTTTTTTACACTCAGGCATTTATAATACTTTACACCACCAAAGGGCACATTCTGCAAGTCTGCCTCTTGGCTGCCAGCTCTCAGTCTTTCTCTTTCCATGAATCTAGAGTCCTCAGCTGCCCCCTCTCTCCATGTCCCCATGTCTGCCTCCGTCTCTGGTGTTGCTGCCTCTCTGGATAAGGACTCACATTCTGCTCTTATCCCTCGATGGTCCTAGGGTCCTCTGTTTCTGGACTGTAAGATTAACTACTCCCCAGTTTTTGTTCCAAAACTTCTACCTTTACAATTGTTACAGTCACAACTAGTCATGATAACAATTACTCACTATGAATCATAAGAATCTTACCTCCATCTCTTTTTACCAGACCCATCTAGACAAGATGAAAAATGGGGACTCTATCTTCCCTCACACACTCTTAAACTAAACTCCCTCTTGAAACCTTGTAAACTAGTCACTTCGTGCCCTCATTCTAGATAGCAAATATCTAAGTTACCCCTCCCTATCTACCCTGTGTACAGCATTGATACTTGATGTGAAGACTTCTTCCCTCTCGGTTGGTATTTAGAGCTACTACCTCCATGAGTATAGGTCAAGTTTATCAAAATGTAGCAATTTACCCTCGTTTCCTTGATCAAAAGTTGTTTTATAATCTTCCTCTAGTCGAGTTCTGATGATCAAGCCATTGAGGCTAGGTCAAATGAGTACTATCTGCATGTTTGGGTATTCTTATGTGTCTTCCCTCATTTTTTAGCAGCTGGATGCTTCATTCTCAGCTCGAACCCTCTGTGGCTTATTATTCTTTTAGTGCCATCAAGTCGATTCCGACCCTGTATAGGGTTTCCAAGGAGAAGCTGGTGAGATTGAACCGCCGACCTTGCGATTCAAACGGCTTTGCAGTCTGACGCATTAACCCACAGCGCCACAACAGGACTCCATGTGGCTAGGAGGACCATTTTTTACTTCAACATCCTGGTCACCACTTGAAAACAATACAATGAAAATTTTACACTCCTCTTTTAAACCTGCATATTCTGCAGTTGTATATCAATTGTTGTTGATAAGTGATGTTGAGTTGGTTCTGACCCATAGAGACCCTGTACAGGGTTTCCGAGACTGTAAGTCTTTACGGGAGCAGAAAGCCTCATCTTTCTCCCGCAGAGTGGCTGGTAGTTTCGAACTGCTGGCCTTAAGGTTCGCAGCCCAATTCATAACCACTACATTACCAGAGCTCCTTACACTTGGTAAATTTCCTGCCTAATTACTCATGAAATCGTAAAAGAAAATACTTGTAGGGATTTTCTATATGCAAGTCTGTCTTTGTATATCTGTCAATGAAATACAGTGTATTGTTTAGTCTTAATTGAGGAATAATGGTATTGAGCAACTTTGACAAATAGACTAATAGACTGTGGTGCTGTTGTGGACAGGAATTTTTGACATAATGCTCAGAATTTTTTAATGGTCCAAGCCAGATGTTCAGCACCTGAACACATGCAATTGAGAAGTAATTGTTGTTGCTGTCTGCTATTGAGTCATCTCTAACTCATAGCAACACTGTGGGGCAGTATAAGTGCCCAGCGGGTTTCCTAGGCCATAATCTTAAAAGGGGAGTCCTGGTGTGGTGCTGTATGTAATTTTTCTGGACTGCAAAGTCAGTTTGAACCAGAAGGTCAATAGTTCGACCTCACCAGCTGCTCTTTGGAAACCCTATACAGGGTTGCTATGAGTTAGAACTGACTGGACAGCATTTAACAACAACAGTCTTAATAGGAACAGATCACTAGGTCTTTCTCCTGTGGAGCAACTGGTGGATTGGAACTACCTATCTTTAAGTTATCAGTCAAATGCTTAACTATAGTATCACCAGGGCTCTTAAGAAGTAATTGTTGAACTTCTGGTTTGAGGGCAGAAGTAGAGGCACACAGGGGAGGTTCCTCAGCACAGGTGAAAAAAAAAAAAACCAAAAAAACCAGAAAATGCGCTTTGCTGTAACAATTCCATGACTTTGGATCTAGTATAAGTTGTGTGGCATCAATTATTGGCACCCACCAGTGGAGAAATCCTACTGTGATGGGAATACACAATGATTTCTGAATTGATCCTGATGCTACCTGCAGGCCCTCAGCTTGGGCTGAGATCAAAGGGTGGGGCCACAGCCAAGCTGATACAGTGCTATAACTATGGAGCAGTTTCTGGAAAAAGAGGTGTGACAACTTTCTACCCTTTTCTTTCCTTCTCTCTCCTGTCACACCCTCCCTGCCCAGCCCAGACACCTTCAGGTGGGTGGGAGCACACCTCTCACAAGGGTACAGCATTGCACCCACAGGGTACAATTTTCCCACTGCACAAAGAGGAAACATTGAAAGCGGTCACACAAGCTAATCCTTCGGCTGTTTCTTATGACGTCTGACTCTGGGACTCAGCCCTAAAATTGACCTGGGCAGGAGCCTTAATTCCAGCCCTACCTAACAAAAGACAGCAGGCCTGGCCATACAGTCAAAACTTATTTGCACCTTATAAAACCCCAACATAAAAGGTAAGAGCCAACACCAACTATTATATACAGGGACACAGCTATTTTTGAATTATGCTGTGAGTACCTAACTGACCTTTATAAAAATAGTGGAAATCTTCCATTAATTTCTCAATATCTATCTGCACACCTCCACAGTGGTGATTAGAGGAGGGGTCTGAGTGAGTAGAAACCCCCACCCACCTCTGGAGGTTTCTACTGTGCATGCACACTGACCTGCGCAGGAAAGGTTACTGGACAGTCGGCTACAGTTTTATTTTTGTGTGGTGGTTTTTGTCTCAGCTTTTATATTGCTTCTATTTTTTGGTCCTTTTGGTCTCACTCTTTTCCCAGTGGTGGAAGCATTCTCTCCCTATGTTACCCAAAAAGAGACAGCAATCGTGGTCATATAGCCAAGCTACAAGCATACCCCATAATCTTCCACCATCTGGACTGGAGCCAATATCCAGCTGCTAGGCATTACACA
>NW_006408657.1:5151520-5152054 GCF_000296735.1 Chrysochloris asiatica
GAGTTTTGTTCTTTGCCAAAGCATTCAGTGCACCTTGTATTTTTTCCTTCAATATCATTGGCTCTTGATCATATGCTACCTCTTGAAATGGTTGAACACTGACCATTTCTTCTTGGTACAATAACTTGGTATAGTCCTTCCTTTTTTTTTTTTTTTTTTAATGCTTTCTGCATCATTCAATATATAGCCCATGTTTTATTGTTTTTGTTAAGCGCCATCAAGTCAGTTCTTACTCACAGTGACCCAGTATAGAGTTTATGAGGAGCAGCTGGTGTGTTTGAACTGCCGATTTTGTGGTTACCAGTCCATTGCAGATCTTACAGTGCCACACCAGGAGTCCAAAGCAACTGCATGTGCCCATAGAATCCTTCAATATTGTAAGTCAATACTTTAATTTTTTTCTTCAGTTCCCTTAGCTTGAGAAATGCTGAATGTTTTCTTCCCTTTTGGTTTTCTAACTCCAGGTCTTTGGACATTTCATTATAATATTTGACTTTTTTTCTCGAGCTGACTTTTGAAATTTTCCATTCAGCT
>NW_006408657.1:5160844-5162314 GCF_000296735.1 Chrysochloris asiatica
GAGGCAGACATAGACTTCCCATTAGAAGAATAGCAGGCCTTGAATCTACCTAAGAAGGAATTCAGAAGAATGATATGGAGACAAATCCAAATGTTCCACAGAGGGGTGGAGGAAAATAAGGAAGAAGTCAGGAAAGTGCTACAGGAACAATCAAACAAGATAGATATAGCACTGAAAACAATTCAAAACCAGCAAAAAGAGGTCTAGATGATTAATAATAAAATATCAGAAATGGAAAATACACTGAAAGGGTAAAGGAGTAGAATTGAAGAGATGGAAGCCAGAACCAGTGAGGTGGAAGACAAATCTCTCAATACTGCTAAAATAGAAGACCAATCAGAAAGAATGGATTAAAAAAAAAACCAAAAAAACTGAAGGGAGTCTAAGATACATGTTGGATAACATGACGAGTAATAACTTAAAAAATATTGGCATTCCTGAATAGGCAGAATCACAAAATTCCACAGAGGAGATAGTTGAGGAGCTTCTGGAAGAAAAGTTCCCTAACATCTTGAAGGATGAGAAGATAAGCATTCTAGAAGCTGAAGGTGCCCGAGGAAGGATAAACACCAAAAGGTAATCACATATCATAATCAAGCTCTCCAAAGTCAATGAC
The DNA here is from genome assembly GCF_000296735.1 of Chrysochloris asiatica. NCBI lineage: Eukaryota > Metazoa > Chordata > Mammalia > Afrosoricida > Chrysochloridae > Chrysochloris > Chrysochloris asiatica. The sequence continues at coordinate 5,161,461 of NW_006408657.1, forward strand.
AAGGAGAGAATCCTAAAAGCAGCCAGGGAAAAGAATAGTGTTACTTATAAAGGCAAGCAAATCCGATTAAGCTCTGACCTCTTGGTAGAAACCATGCAGGCAAGAAGGCAATGAGGAGACATATATAAAACCCTAACAGAAAAAAAACAAAAAATAAAAAAAACTGCCAACCAAGAATCGTCTATCCAGAAAAACTATCCATCAAATATGATGGTACAATCAAAACATTCCAGGGTAAACAGATGCTAAGTGACTTTGTCAAAGCCAATCTAGTGCTTCAAAACATTCTAAAGAGAGTTCTTTGGAATGAAAATCAACAAGAACAGGCAACAACTAGAGATTTACACAAGTGGCAACACCACCCAGAGCTCAATCAACAGGTAGTAGAGTTCAGAATAGAAAAAAATTACAACAATGGATTCAGAGGACCTGTGAGGCCAATCAAAGTTCAAAATAATATCCATGTCAAAAATGGAAAAATATAGGAACAGAGATCCAGGTGGTGAGAAGGTCAGGTAGATTGCAGGATATAATAGACCATCTTAAATGGAGGAAAAAGTTAGTAGACTATAGGGTAACCTCAAAGAAAGTTAATACTTCACAACTTGGATGAAAATGAAGCTCCAAGTAGAACAAGAAAACATTAAAACTAAGAAGAAACTGACAAAAATATGGCACAGAAAACATGAACTCAGCACAAGAAATCATGAAGAACAAAGGAACAGACAGTACAACAAAAAATTCACAAAATGACAGCAGTGAACTCATACCTATCGACAGTTACACTGAATGTTAATGGATTAAATGCACCAGTGAAGAGACAGAGAGTGGCAGAATGGATAAGAAAACAAGAC
>NW_006408657.1:5162648-5163923 GCF_000296735.1 Chrysochloris asiatica
TCAGCAGTTCGAAACTACCAGCTGTTCCGTGGGAGAAAGATGAGGCTTTCTGCTCCCGTAAAGATTTACAGCCTCGGAAACCCTGTACAAGGTCACTATGAGTTGGAACTGACTCCACGGCACACAACAACAACAACAACAACATGCTCCCAATGAAAGAGCACCAAGATATATAAAGCAAACTCTACTAGAATTGAAGAAAGAAATAGGCAATGTACAATTATAGTGGGAGATTTTAATATGCCACCTTCGAAAAGGGATAGAACAACCAGAAAGAAACTCAACAAAGATACAGACGAACTAAACAGCAAAATCAACCAACTTGATCTCACAGATGTGTACAGAGAATTCAATACAACAACAGCACAATACACATTATTTTCCAGTGCACGTGAATATTCTCCAGAACTGACCATGTGTTAGGTCACAAAGCAATCCTCCATAAATGTACAAGTATCAAAATACTACAAGGCATTTTTTCAGATCACAATGCTATAAAACTAGAAATCAGCAATAAGAAAACCAAGAAAATAAAGTTGAATACATAGAAGTTGAATAACACCCTGCTGAAAAGTGACTGGATAGTAGAAGAAATTAACTGTGAACTCACAAAGTTCCTAGAAACAAATCAGAACAAAACCAAAACATACCAAAATCTTTGGGACATGGTGAAAGCAGCACTGAGAAGAAAATTTACCGCAATAAATGCACATATCCAAAAAAAAAAGAAAGAACCAAAATTAACACATTAACACAGCATCTATAACAATTAGAAACAGACCAACAGAGGGAACCCACAGTCAGCAAAAAAAAGGAAATAATAAAGATTAGAGCAGGAATAAATGAGATAGAAAACAAAAAAACTATAGAAAGAATTAATCAGCTGGTTCTTTGAAAGGATTAATAAAACTGACAAACCATTGGCAAACCTAACAAAAGAAAAGAGGGAGAAGACACAAATAACATGCATTAGAAACCGCATAGGCGATATCATAATGGAGACAAAGGAAATTAAAAGGATAATAACAGAATACTATGAAGAGGTGTGCTCCAACAAATTTGAAAACTTAGAAGAGATAGATACATTTTTAGAAAAACACGACCTACCTAAACTTACTCAGAGTGAAGTAGAAGACTTGAACAGACCCCTAACAAAAGAAGAAATTGATCAGGTCATCAAAAAACTCCCAACTAAAAGAAGTCCAGGTCCAGATGTCTTCACTAGTGAGTTCTACTAAACGTTCAGGGAAGAGCCAACACCAATTCTATTCAAAT
>NW_006408657.1:5186808-5188402 GCF_000296735.1 Chrysochloris asiatica
ATCACCATAGAAAGCTTCTAAGTCTGTATTCAGCCTATAACTGATTGGAATACCGAAAACTGGGCTAGAACTTTCCCAGGGAAGGAGGATTCCTGCGGAGCCTTTGCACTGCATAAGACCATAGGTGGAATCCGGATCCCCATCCAGAATTTTCTGAGGTGGGAAATTTCCCCTTGAAAGGACAAGAAGATCAGCCTGAAGCTGCTAGAAGAACAGAAGATACTTCTTGAAAGAAAGACCAGCAGAAAAAATAAAAAACAATAATGGCAGTCTGATTGACTTCTAGAAGAACAAGTAAGTTTTTCACTGGGGAGCCATCAGGGCAAGCGGTCAGGTCCCCTAAGGGCAAACCCCCTTCCAAGACTGAGACTCAAGGGGAATACATGAGCAAGCATATGGTCTTACTGGTGAACATGTTGGTCTACAGATAAGGGGAAGCGGGGGGGAAAAACAGCAATGAAGTCTGTGAGCTAAGTCCAACCACATTCAGCAGACTCCTGTCTACCTGGATTGAGACCTGGTTGGCCAGCTGTATAGCAAGACCTGGAGACTCCTGGACCCAGAGACAGGAACATGGCCACAGAGGACTAGAGTGGAGAGTGAAGCATCCAGCTGCTTTGAAGTGAGGGGAGATGCACAAGAACACCCATCCCTGCAGATAACACCCATTTGACCTGGCTTCAATGGCTGGATGATCAGAACTCGACTAGAGGAAGAAAGAAGAGGAAAAGCAAGAGCAATTTGCTACAATTTGATGACATTGATCTATACTTATGGATGTAGTAGGTCAAAAGAGGGAACGAAATCTTTACAGCAAAAATCATTCACACCCCCTCAGCACATAGGGTTGACAGGGATGGGCAACTTAGACATTAGCTATCCAAAGTAGGGGAATACAAAGGCACAAAGTGATGAGCTTACAAGCTTTCAAGAGGAAGCCTAGTTTCAGAGGGTACAGAAGGTAGAATCTCCACTGAGTGGTTCCAACCTGTCTAGATGGGGCTGGTGAAAGTAGATGGGGATAAGAGTCTTGTGGTTCAACAATGAATAATTGTTATCAGGATTGATTGTGAATATTGCAAATGGGACCATCAAGAGAGAAGATCAGAGTGTGGGACCCTATCCAGAGAAGCAGTGACACCAGAGATGGAGGCAGAGATGATGATGTGGAGAGATGGTGCAGCTGGGGACCCTGGACTCAGGTAGGGAGATGGGCTCTGTGCTGACTGCCGGAGGGCAGGCTTGTGGGGTGTGCCCTTTGGTTCTTTAAACAGTTGTATATTCCTGAGTGCTTCGGTGTACATCAAAAAACAAAACAAAACAAAAAACACAGAGGGTTTGGAAGCAATTGTTGTTGAATGATGATGCATGGGGGGGATTGTAATCATTGCAATGAAATGAAATACGGTAGAATGAATCTAAAACTAATGTTCTTCCATGTAAACTATCACCCAATTCACAATAAAAACTTTAAAAAAAAAAAAAAAGTAGTTGTTACTGTTAAGCACCAATAAGTCAGTATTCTGAAACTTCCAATAGGGACCTACCACCATATGATATGACACTGTAGCATAAGCACTGGGCCACAAGATCA
>NW_006408657.1:5189627-5190887 GCF_000296735.1 Chrysochloris asiatica
CATCTAACAACAACAATACTTGCAATAACTGTAAACTTTAGGGGATATGAGTAGCATTGGACTGATAACACTGCAAAGTCATATAGCCTAAAGACTAAAGTGGGTTAGGGCATATAATTATTACCTCTACATTACTTCATGGTGTGGCACTGTGGGCTAATGCGTCAAACTGCAAAGTCATTTGAACTGCAAGTTTGGTAGTTCAAGCTCACCAGCTGCTCCTTGGAAACCCTATACAGGGTCGCGATGGGTCAGAATTGACTCGATGGCACTTAACAACAATAACAACAACAACATTACTTCATGAGGATCTATTTTTCACCCTTGGGAAAAGTTAATGAATACATATTTACAACCAATTTCCTTCTTGAGAGACAAATGTACTTATTCTTTTGAGGAGGTCTCAGTATGGAATCATGCCACACACAAAAAAGATGAAGGCAAGGTAGCACATATAATGTATGCATTATAGTGAAGGAATAAGTGATTATTCACAATAACACTTATGCATTAAACTGCTGTCTTATAAGGGATAATTTTTGAGTGAATGGAGCTGAAGTGGGATTGGATGACTACCTCAATGAGAGCAGAGAAATAATCCTTCAAGAAGCTGAATTTTATGTGTGACTTTTATGATATTTTCACAATTGTCCACTAATTTATTGATGCTTCCTTTGAATGCCAAGTGTGTGGCATTTTAGAGGAAATATGAGAGATTAGTCTGTCCAGTCCAATTCAACAAGTATTCATTAATCACTTATGTATTCGAGGCACCATAAGGAATACAAAAATGTTCCAGACCGCAAGGAATTTTTGAGCTACTAGGACTAGCACATGGCACCATTGAGTAAGTCATTAACTGCTAAAACATCTGGTACAGAGACCGAGTCCTACAGAATTTCAGACTAGATGGGGGAAAAAAAAGAGAGAGACTCCAATGATCAGGAAGTTTTCATGAACGAGGAAGACATCTTTGTTGTCAGTGATGTAAATTCTAAAGAACTAATTTCAACTAGCATTTATTATGACCCTTTATGTATGAAATTCCTTGTTATATTGTTAAGGCCATGAAAAAATGATTGAACCATTTCCTTAAAGTTTTTATAATCCAGTAGGAGGAGAATAAGACAAGTTCACAAGAAATGGATCCAATGGAGAAAATTATATGAGAGGTGCTTCAAAAAGTTCATGGGAAAAATCCATTATCTTTAAATTCCATTTTTCACAAACTTTTTGAAGCCCCCTTGTATGTTGCAAATG
>NW_006408657.1:5192282-5206968 GCF_000296735.1 Chrysochloris asiatica
TTGGTACTGACTCGATGGCACCTAACAACAACAACACTAAAGCTCTAGAAGCAGGAAAAGCATGGGATCCATTAGCTATACTGTAACCCCCCTATTGTTGTTGTTAAGTACCACTGAGTCAGTTCCAACTCATAGCGATCCTGTATAGGGTTTCCGAGGCTGTAAATCTTTTCAGGAGCAGAAAGCATCATATTTTTCCCATGATGCGGCCGCTGAACTACAACCACTGACCTCATAGAAGGTCCAATGCTTATCCTACAGAGCCAAGGCACTGCCAGTAAACCCACTGTTGTTGTTGTTGTTAAGTGCTGTCAAGTAGATTCTGATCCATAGCGACCCTGTATAGGGTTTACAATGAGTAGCTGGTGAGCTTGAACCACCGACCTTGCAGTTCAAACGACTTTTCTGTCCGACACATTGGCCCACAGTGCCACACCAGGACTCCAGTAAACCCACTAGTTGCCATCAATTCTATCCCAACTCATGGTGACCCCATGTATGCAGCACACAGCTGTGTTCCATAGAGATTTTAAAGCTGTGATCTTTGGGAAGCAGATCACCAGGCCTTTCTTCAATGCACCTCTCAGTGGGTTCAAACTGCTAAACTTCTGGTTAGTAGTCATGGTCTTAACTCATTGTGGCACCAGGGACTCTTAAGGTAAACAATGGGAAATGCATATGCAAAATAGAATGAACTGTCACACTGGGCCTGCGTCAGCTTGGTGTACTATTCTCTATGTAGCTAGGACCTGCTGAAGGTTTAAATAGGGGACTGATTTGGTTAGAGTTGTGATTTATAAAGATTACTGGGGCAAAGGGTTTAAAGGATAAAATCAAAATTAAGAAATATTAGAAATAACAATTTAGTGATGCAATAGGAATAAATAGAACAAGCAATTGGATATAGAAGGGAAATTAGATAAAGGATTTAGAGAAGACATCAGGTATTTAAGCCTTTCATAATATATAGAATATCAGAAAGTAAGAAAATGTTATCTTTAAGTATCACATAATTTTTTTTCAGATTTAACATTGTAAGTTCCAGGAAATACTTTTGCAAATATCAAACCAATGTCACCAGTCTTGACATTGATCTGTATTTCTATTGTCTACAAGATATATCTCCATTTTATTGTTTCTAAGTGCGTTGAGTCCGTTCTAACTCATAGCGACCCTGCATAGTGTTTATGAGGAGCCAATGGTGGGTTTGAACCGCTGATTTTTTGGTTAGAATCCAGTGCTTATCTTTACAGTGCCACACCAGGACCCCACTAGATGTTCTAATTTTAACTATGGATTAATTCTAAATCAAAAGAAAACTTCAGATGCAGATCATATAGAATTACTTTGAGTCATACTTTAGTATTGTGCTTCCAATATACATACGTTGAAAGTAAAGGACACTATTGAAGATGTTGGTGACATTGTGTATGTATAATGGGATGTATAATGTGTATTATCCATGGCTTCTCCAAAAACTACATGTTGCTGGTCCTTGAGTTGTTTGTGTAAATTTCAACTGAAATTTCAAAAACAAATGCTTCAGATTTCCAGGTGATTTATAGTATTATAAATTTTTGTTCTTTCCACAATAATGTATTGGCATGATACAGTACAATAAAATCCCTGGTGGGATTTTATAATAAAATTTTAGAAAAAAAAAATGCTTCTAAAGTCTATGAGAAAAAAATATATCATGCCAAATAATCAGATTAAAAACAAGCAAACAGTTATCATTCAGTCAATTCTGACTCATCGTGATCTCATTTGTTACTGACTAGAAAGAACTGCACTGTAGGATTGTGATGAGTCTGACCTTTTGGAAGCAAATTGCCAAGACTTTTTTGATTTTTTGAGATGCCTCTGGGTAGGTTCTAACCCCTAACCTTTTGGTGTATAGCTGAGTGCTTAGTCATTTGTGCCATTCAGGGACTCAAATTATCAGATAAGAGTTTAAAAATAAAATAATGGATGAACTACCCTGTCAGATACGAATATAATCTAAAGCTACACATTTAAAGTGGTATTGGTGACAGAATAAAAGGAGATACAAATGCACTGAAACAGAGAACACAACTCACAGAGATTGTATAGGACAGGGTAGAACTGCCCCTAGGGTTTCCAAGGTTGTGAGTCTTTAGGTAAACAGACTGCCTCAGGTCTCTCCCGAGGCTTACCCACTGTGCCACCAAATCAAAAATGAAATCAAACCCACTGCCATTAAGTTGATTCTGACTGATAGCTACTCTGAATGGGGTTTCTCAGGTTGTAAATCTTTATGGGAGCAGACAGACTGACCTTGCTTAAGCACCACCAAGGCTCCTTAAAACAGAAATGGTGGTGGTTATGTGTCGTGGAGTCGGTTCTGACTCGTAGCAATTCTGCATAGGGTTTCCGGGGCTGTAAATCTTTATGGGATCAGAAAGCCTCATCTTTGTCATGCGGAGCAGCTGGCAGGTTCAAACTGTGTTTCCCAGTCCAGACCTTATCTTATGTAGCCACCGCACTCCCAAACAATAAAGGTTGTATCATCTGCATACAACAGGTTGTTAATGAGCATTCCTCTAATCCTGATGCCACGTTTTTCTTCATATAATCCATCTTCTCAGATTATTTGCTCAGCATACAGGTTGAATAGGTATGGTGCAAGAATCAAACTTGGAACACACCTTTCCTAATTATAAACCATTCAGTGTTCCCTTGCTCTGTTTGAACAACTTCTTCTTGCTCTATATACAGATTTCTCATGAGTACAATTAAGTGTTCTGGAATACGTATTCTTCACAGTGTTGTCCATAGCTTGTCATGGCCCATACAATCAAAAGCCTTTGTGTAGTCAATAAAGCACAGGTAAACATTTTGCTGGTATTCTCTGTGTCAGCCAAGATCCATCTGCCATCAGCAGTGATATCCCTCGTTCCACATCCACTTCTGAATCTGACTTGATCCTCTGGAAGTTCTCTGTCAATGTATGGTTGCAGCCATTTTTGTATTACTTTCGGTAAAATTTTACTTACATAGGATATCAATGATCATAGAAAACTTTATTTTAAAAATATCAAAATGAGAAGCTATTATTTCTTGACATATCTTCCCTCTATGTCTACACACTTCTGAAGGTAATGTTTCTATCTCTCTAACCCTTCGCTTAAGAATTCTTTGCTCTTCAATTTACACCATGCTGAAATCAGTTTCGACATCCTCAAGTGACTCAAATCTTGTTCCTCTAAAATATTCTCTGGGTTTTAGGAAAAAAAATAATTCTGAGGTGGTAAAATCAAGGGTGTAGGCTACATGGAGTAAGATTTCCCAAGGAAATCCTTTTAGGAGAACCCTTGTTACATCGAAGAATGAGCAAGTGCATTATCATGAAGGAAAAACATTTCTTGGTATAACTTTCCTGGTCTCTTTCTCACCAATGCAGTTTTCAATTTTGTAAAATTATCTTCCTAATAAGCCCCCAATTGTTCTGTGCCCTTTAAGAAAATCTATCAAGATTATCCTTTTGGAATCCCCCCAAACATTCATCATTACCTTCTGAGCTGACTTCTCTCTCAGCCTTGAATTCAACTGGCCCAACAGATCCCTGGGAAGCCATTATTTTTATAGGACCCTGTAGTTCATACCAACCTTGCAGTGCACTATTTATCCTACAGCACCACACAAGGATTCCCTAATGAGACTAAGATAAGTGTATTATTGAGAGAACTTGTCTGCAGCCACCCATTGATCATAGAGACATGTTTAAACATATTTTGTTGGGAATAAACCCATGGAATTATGAACTGGAGCCCTGATGGCATAGTGGTTTAAACGTTGGGCTGCTAACTGCAAGGTCAGTGGTTCAAACCCACCGGAAGCTGTGTAGGAGAAGAATGAAGTTATCTGCTCCTGTAAAGATGTATAGTTTTGGAAATCCAAAGGAACAATTCTGTTTGTCCTGTAGGGTACTTGTGAGGCAGAATCGACTAGATGACAGTGAATATGTATGAACTGGAACTCTAGCAGCAATACACTATTTACTTACTTTTATATATTCGTGAAATAACAATAGCAATAAAAGATGAAGAGCATCTCTTAAAAGTATCAGGGCAGAAGGGAGGGGGTGCAGGTTGCATAGAAATGGTTGGAAATGGTATGTACGTTGTATACACAACAGATGAAAACAAATTGCAACAGTTCAGTGCTTTGAAAATTCTGAAAGAAAATTCTTTTCAACCACAACATGTTCATGATACAGATTATGAATTAAGTATGAGGGTACAGCAAAGATATTAATAGAAATTCCAGGACTGAATATTATGTTTTAAACCTCTCTTGAATCACTCCTTGGCAAAGTTTTGGGAAAATATGCTCCTGCAAAAGGCAGAAAAAAAGTAAAGTTGGAACTCAATAAAATAGTTGACTTTAATCAGCAGCTAGTAGGAAAAGATAACAAGATTGTATCTGCTTGGAATCCAGGTGGAAACAAAAATTCACTCTAGAGAATCAATACTGCACAGAAGTGCTTTGTGTGAGGTTAGAATATGAAATTAACATCCAGACTACAGTAGAAAAAAATTACTAAAATGTGGTCCTGGGCCAGAAACACTCAAAAAGCCCAACATGCAACATATAAACATCTTTCTGGTATCCTCTGCTTTTAACCAAGATTCATCTAATGTCAGTAATGATATCATTAGCTCCACATCCTCTTCTGAATCTTGCTTGAGTTTCTAGAAGCATCCTCTCAGTGTACAACTCTGTACTATCTTCAGAAAAATTTTACTTGCATGTGATATTAATGATATTATATGATGATTTCCGCATTCCATCATGTCACCTTTGTTTGGAATGTGCACAAATCTGTATCGCTTCCAATTGGTTGGCTAGGTAGCTGGCTTCCTGATTTCTAGGAATAATAGAGTGAGCACCTCCAGTGCTGTATCAGTTTGTTGAAACATTTCAATTTGTATTCCATCAATTCCTGGAGCCTTGTTTGTCACCAGTTCCTTAGTTGCACCTTGGGCTTCCTCCTTCACTACCATCTATTCTAGATAATATAATACTTCTTGAAATGGTTAAGCGTCAACCACTTCTTTTTGGTACAGTGATTCTGTATATTTTTTTTTTTTTTCATTTTCTTTTGAAATTTCCTTTGTCATTCAGTTCTTTGCCCATTGTTGTGGTGGTAATTAGGGATCATTGAATAGGCTCTGACTCATTGTAATCCTATGAACAACAGAACAAAACATTATCCGAGTCTGTACAATCTTCACAGTTGGTGTTACACTTTAGCCCATTTCTACTGCCACTGTGCAAATCCATCTCATTGGGGTCTTCTTTTTTGCTGACTCTCCACTCTAACAAGCATGATGTCCTTCTACAGGAACTGAATCCTTCTGATAACATGCCCAAAGTATGAGACATAAAGTCTCACTATCTAGGCTCCTAAGGACCATTTTGGCTATACTTCTTCCAACTCAAATTTGTTTACTTTCATGACAGTCCATAGTACTTTTAATATTTCTTCTACAACACCATGACACAAAATCATCAATTCTTCTTTGGTCTTTCTTATTCATTGCCCAAATTTCATATGCATATTGTTGTTGTTGATATGTGCGACGGAGTCGGTTCCGACTCATAACGACCCTGTACAGGGTTTCTGAGGCTGTAAATTTTTATGGGAGCAGAAAGCCTCATCTTTCTCCCGCTGAACAGCTGGTAGTTTCGAACTGCTGACCATGAGGCTCGCAGCCCGATTCGTAACTACTACGCTACGGCTACTGAAAATACCATATCTTGGGTCAAATACACCTTAGTCCTCAAATTAATATCTTTCCTCTTGAACACTTTAATGAGGACTTGTACAGTAGATTTGCCTAGTGTTGCTTGATTTTTAGATTTCAGCCTCCACGAGCTTTGATTGTGAATTCAAACTAAATGAAGTCTTTGACAACTTCAGCTTTTTGCCATTTATCATGATGTTATTTAGTGGTCCAGTGTGAGGATATTTATTTTCTTTACATTGAGGTGCAAGCGATGCCAAATGAAAACTGTGGTCTATGATCTTCATCAGTAAGTATTTTAAGTTCTCTTCACTTCCGGCAAACACAGTTGTTTGTTGTTGTTAGGTGCCATCAATTCCGTACCAACCAATAGCGACCTTATGCACAGCAAAACGAAACACTGCCCAATCCTGGGCCAACCTCACTACTGTTGTTAAACTTGAGTCCATCGATGCTGCCACTTTGCCAATCAATCTCGTTGGGGATCTTCCTCGTTTTCTCTGACCCTCCACCTTACCAAACATGAGATCCTTCTCCAGAGACTGGTCCCTCCTGATAATGTCCAAAGTATGAGAGACAAAGTTTGGCCATCTTGGCCTCTAAGGAGCACTCTGGCTGCACTTCTTACAAAATGGATCTATTGGTTCTTTTGGCAGCACTTGGCACTTTAAATATTCTTCTCCAACACAGGGAATCCATGAAAAATGAGGATCAACTGTCCACAATTGCAAATTAATTGGGTGATTTAATACCAACAACATTTCAAGTTGCTTCATTTTTACCCATTATTTTAGAGTAATTCCAATTAAAAAAAAATCTAAGAATTCTTTTTTCCTTCTCTTATTTGTAGAACTTTCTAGTGTATTCTAGAATTTGAATGGAAATGCAAAGGACTACGGATAATTTACACCCTCTTGAAAAACAAGTACAAGATGGAAAGTATTAAATTTATCTATTTAACAAAAAGTATACAAGACCACTACACTGAACATTATAAAATGTTTCTAAGAGAGATTAAAGGAGTCCTGGTGTGCCACTATAGGATAAGCACGTGACTACAAGTTCAGTTTGAACTGTAAGATCATCGGTTCCAACTCACCAGCCACTCCTTAGAAACCCTATACAGGGTTGCTATGAGTCAGAACCAACTCAATGGGACTTAACAACAACAACAACAACGAGAGATTAAAGATAAAATAAAAGGGATTAGATCAACCATGATAATATACAGGAGGATTCAATAATTTCACATTTAATTCTCCCTCAATTTATCTATAGATTTAACTCAAACCCAATCCAAATTTTTTTTTGGTAAAATATCAAGCTGAATAATCTGTTTTTCTTTGTAAAACAATCTGGGAAAAGAATAATTAAGTTGGAGAACTTCCTGTACCTCATTTAAGCCTAATCTTAAAGCAGAAGTAGCCAACACATTGTGCAAATAGATCAAACACACTCATGCAATTAAATAATTTTTTTTAGCCATCAAGAAAATTCAATGGGAAAAGGGAAATGTTTTCAACAAATGGTGAAATAGCAAGTGGATTAACATATGGGGGAGAGAGAAAAAGAAAGTTGATCTCTATTTCACACAAGTTACCAAGTTAATTTGAGATTGTTAGTTGAACCAACTATAAGCACTAACAGTGTAAAATGACAGATGTGGTGTATCTGAGGAAATATGCTCAGACTTCAGCACATATAAAGGGATAAAAGTAAGAATAAAGGATTAAAATGACACTAATAAATGGAGTCCTGGTGTAGTGCTGTGGGATAAGCACTGGACTGCAAAGCTGATTTGAACTAAAAGGTTGGTGGTTTGAACTCACCAGTTGCTCCTCAGAAACTCTATACATGAGGTTTCTATGAGTCAGAAACAGCTTGATGGAACTTAGCAACAACAACAATAAATTAAAAGAGTCTTGGTGTGGCACTGTGTGATAAAGAACTGGACTGCAAGGTCAATTTGAACCACAAGGTTGGCGGCTCAAACTCACCAGCAGCTCCTTGGAAACCCTATACAGGGTCACTATGAGTAGGAACCAACTGAACAGCACTTTACTACAACCACAACAATAAAAAGAAGTCTTGGTGTGGCACTGTAATGCTACAGTTGGACTGCTAACTGCAAGATTCGCGGTTCAAAGCCCACAGGCCACTTCTCAGAAACCCTATACAGGTAGGCAGGCTATGAGTTGGAACTGACTTGATGGTACTTAACAACAGCAAAATAAAAAGGAAAACATTTAACATATAACTGATACAAATTACAAAAAGACATGAAAGAACAAATGTTGACAAATACATATTCAAAGAGATAATAAAGGAAAAAATTCAGCATTGATTTAAGAAAATATAAAACTTTGACTCAGGAGGTAACAAGAACAGTAACAAACCAAAGACAAAGAAATCTAAAAGAACCAGATTAGTAGAACACAAAAATTAGATTCAACTCTAACAAGAAAGTCTCAAAATTAGTAATGACCCCAAGAGATATTTTTTTAATTACTGAGAGAATAATTTATTAGCTTGCAGTGATACCAGTCATGAATTAGAATTCAAAAGAATAAAATAAAATATCATCTTATCTTTTAAAATAATATATTGCTGTTAAGTGCCGTGAATCAGTTTAGACTCATAGTGACCCAATACGGGGTTTCCAAGGCTGTAAATCTTTATGAGAGCAGAGACCTTCATCTTTCTCCTTAAGAGTGGCCCAGTGCTCCCCTTACAATGTTGCTGTAGTTGTTGTTGAATGCTGTTGAGTCAGTTCCATCTCATGGCAACCTTGTAAAGGGTTTCTAAGGAGCAGCTGGTGGGTTTGAACTGCTGATCTTGCTGTTCAAATCTAGTGCTTATCCTACAGCACTACACCAGTGCTTAATGTACTGTGCTACACCAGGACTCCTGAACTGTTCTTGTTGTTAAATGTCGTCAAGTGGGTTCCAACCCATAGTGACCCTGTATAGGGTTTCCAAGGAGCGGCTGGTAAATTTGAACTGCCAACCTTTCAGTTCCAGCTGATTTTGTGGTTGAATCTTACAGCACCACACCAGGACTCCAGGACTCCTAAACAGTATAAGAAAATTTATAAATATCTATAAGTTAAAAAAAAAATGTGAGAGAGATTAGAGAAAGGATGAGACTTGCTTTTCAGCTTCTCTGGAACATTTTCTGTATGTGTTTGCTAAGGGGATTTGAAGCAAATATGACAAAACTCTTAAATCTGGATCCCAGATGCATGAAAGGAGCCCTGGTGGTACAATGTTTAAAAGCTCAGCTACAAACAGAAAGACTGGTATTTGAATCTATTCAGCACTGGCTCTTGAGGAGAAAGATCTGATAATGTTCTCCCCTGATGATTACTGCCTAGGAAACATTGTGGGCCAGTTCGACTCTGCTATACACTGACATAGTCCCAATGAGTCAGAAACATCTCAACAGTCAGTAACAACAACAAACGAAGAAGCTCTGCAAGATTATTTCTGTATGCTTCAATTAATTCATAAATAAATATTAAACTAAAAATTTTATCATCTGAGTTTTATAAATACTGAGTGTTGTATTCTTTAAGTAAATTGTGTTGTATGATTACAAATTATCTGTGAGACGTTGGGTTACTGTTTTATTTTAATATCCTTCTACGTGGTGGTTGTGGTGGTTGGGTGCCACAGAGTCAGTTTCAACTGATAGTGACCCTGTATAGGGTTTCCAAGGTTGCAAATCTTATGGGAGCAGAAAACCTCATCTTTCTCCTGTGGAGTGTGACTGGTAGATTCAAACTACGGACCTTGCAGTTAGCTGCCCAGCTCATAATCCACTATGTTACCAGAGCTCCTTTCCTTTCCTCATAGACTTATTTATTTCAAAAATGGTATGCATGCAACAGTTAAAGTGAATAGAGTTTAATACTGTTAACTGATGGTACATGGAGGGCATTGTAATCATTGAAATGAAACAAAGTCTATGATTTGTTGAATGTAAAACTGATGATCTGCTCTGTAAACCTTCACTCAATTCACCATTAAAAGTTTTTTTTAATTGTATATAATAAGTGTTTTCTTGTTCTTATATAGAAATAAACGTTACAATTAAAACACTGTTGAAAAGGAATGGGAGCAACGGGCTACTTGTAAACCGAGAGTTGTTTGAGAGGATACGAACTTAGAATCTTGTTTTCATTTCAGCTTCTATTATTTTTTTACGCTTCAGTGTTTGGGAATATAGCTAATACAACATAGCTAGCTTCTAATAAGATAAAATGTAATTCTATTGAAGGTTTGTTTAGCCATTATCCATTTCTGTTTAACTATTAACCATCTCAGTATATTAAATATAAAAATTCTTAGAATCATAGATGTTAGAGCTGGGTAGTCCTAAAGATCAACTAGTTCAAATCTCATTTTACAGATGATAAAATTGAGTTCCAGACATTAAGTTACTAAAGGCCATAGAACTAATAATAGCAGAGCTGTGACTAGGATTAAATTCTCCAGACTGCTTTTTATCAAATATATCATATTCACTCTACACTTATATATTTTCCCTTTGCTAATGGAAAATGCAACAGAGATAGAGAAAACGGCTAATACGTTACCCTTGCAATCACACAGTTATAGATATACATGTAATTATATGAGGGGGCTTCAAAAAGTTAGTGGAACAATTCCATTAGCTTTCACGTCTATTTTTCCACAAATTTTTTTGAATACCCCTAGTATGCACACAAGGAGCTCTGGTAGCATAGTGGTTAGAAGCCTGGCTGTTAATCTTATGGTCAGCCGTTCAAAACTACCAGCGGTTCTGCAAGAGAAAGATGAGACTTTCTACTCACATAAAGATTTACAACCTTGGAAACCCTGAACAAGGTCGCTATGAGTCAGAACAGACCCCACAGCACACCACCACCACCACTATCAGTATGCACACACACATACACAAGGAAAAATAAGTGAAAAGGTATTTTTACAAAATCATAGAAACCTTTATTTAACCTAAATGTCAAAATATAAAGCTTTTGTTTCTCAACATATCCTTCATCTAGGTCTGTACACACATGAAAGCCATGTTTCCTATTCTGTAACCCTTCCCTGAACAATTAATTTACACCCCAATAAAATGGCAGGCTTAGTATTTCTGAGGAATGAAAATTTTGTTACTTTTTAAGTGGTATTTGAGTTTGGGGAGCAAAAAGAAGTCTGAATAGGCAAGATCAGGGCTGTTGGGTAGATGAGGCATGGTTTCCCAACAAAGTTCTCATAAAATAGTCCTTGGTACCATGGGCAAATGAGCAGGTGTCACTATGGAAAAGAAAAATTCCTTGGTGCAACTTTCCTAACCTTTTTGTCACGAATGCTGTTTTGATAAAATTTTAAACTTCTTCATAATAAACCTTCATGATTGTCCTGAGTCCTTTGAGAAAATCTACCAAGATTACCCCTTTTGGATCCACCAAAACAGTCGTCATAATCTTCTGAGCTGTGAGTCAAGAGTAACACTGGCTGTGATGGTTGAAGTTGTGTTGGCTAGACCATGATTCTCAGTGGTTTGTCAGTTGTGTAATGATCGATTGTGGCAGTATGTAATGGTGTAATTTAGCAGTTATGTGTTAATATAGTCACTCTTCATTTCATGATTCATCTTCCATTTTTCATAATGACTATTTCACGTAACAGTCTGATCTTTGGAACCTAACCATGTTGATAGCGAGGACAAGATATATAAGGGTTTTAAAAACTGTGGAAAAAAATTCCATTATGTTTTCATTCCATTTTTCCATTAACTGTTTAAAGTCCTCTTATATATTTAGAAACGCCCTAGTGTACGTTGTCATTAGGTGCCCTCTAGTCTAAATCATAGCAACCCTGTGCACAGCAGAATGAAACACTACCTGCTCTTATGCCATTGTCACAATTATTGCTGTTTGAGTCCATTGTTACTGACACTGTGTCAATCCATTGCATTGAGTGCAGTCCTCTTTTTTTGGCTTACTCTTTACCTAATATTATGTTGTTCTAGAGAGACTGGTCCCTCCTGATGACGTGGCCAAACTACATAAATCAGCCTACTCATGCTTCCTTCTAAGGATGTATTCTAATCTTCCAACACAAATGTGTTCATTCCTCTGGCAGTCTGTGGTATATTTAATATTCTTTGTCAACACTTGAATTCAAATGCTTCAATTCTTCTTTAATCTTATTCATGGTCCAGCTTTTGTAAGCATATGAAGCAATTAAAAATAATAAGGTTTGGGTCAGCCCACCTTAATTTTCAAAGTGAAATCTTTGGCTTTTAACACTTTAAAGTGATCTTTTTGCAAGAGATTTACCCAATGCAATTCATCCTTTGATTTCTTGATTGATGCTTCTATGAGCATCACTGTGGATCCAAGTAAAATTAAATTCTTAACAACTTCAGTATTTCTGCTGTTTATCATGTTGTTGCTTATTGATTCAGTTGTGAAGATTTTTGTTTTCTTTATGATGAGGTGCAATTCATATCTTTGATCTTCAACAGCAATTGCTTAAAGTGCTCTTGGCTTTCAGCAAGCAAGGTTGTGTTATCTGCATATCACAGGTTGTTAACAAATCATCCTTCAATCCTGATGCTAATTCTTTATACAGCCCAATTTCTCAGATTATTTGCTCAGCATACAGATTAAAACCATAGTGAAAGTAGGCAACTTTTAAAAAACACAAAAACTTTTTATTGTGAATTTGGTGTAGGTTTACAAACAAGATTATCAGTTTTGCATTAAAAAAAATCATACACTTTGTTCCATCTTAATGATTACAATCCCCTCCATCCTCCATGCAACAGCAGTTGTCCCGCTTCCTCCCTGAGGTTGGTTACTTGTGTACAAATATCCTCTTTCAAACTCATATATTTATGGGATATATATATATTTTCCTCCCATACCCATTTAGCTTGTACCTGTCCATGTATGTATACATAGAATAGTGTTGTTCCAAGGCTGTGTGTGCATCATTACTTTCCTCTATCGCCTTTAGGTCTTGTGCACCTCCCTGTGTCTTCACCTATCTACATTATTCTTCTGCAAATTTCCCTCTTTTTGTATATTGACCTCCCTCTTGTTGTATATTGCCCTTCCCGTCACTCAAGTTAACATGTGTCTACCCTTTAGCAAATGAATTACTTTCCCTGCCATCCAACCCCTGGTAGCTATCAAGTAATATTTCTTTTAATATAAAAACCTTTTCTTGAGTTTTTACAATAGTGGTTTCATACAATATTTGTCCTTTTGTGATTGACTTATTTCATACAACATAATGTCCTTTATGAGGTGTATAACAGATTCATGGTTATTCTTCAATGTTTCATAATATTCTGCTGTATATATGTATCAAAATTTGTTTATCCATTCTTCTATTGACAGGCATTTAGATTGTCTCCATCTTTATGCTGTTGTGAATAGTGCTGCGATGAATGATCAGTGTATATACTGATGCCTTTGCTTTTATTTCTCATGTATAGATACCAAATAGAGAGATTTCTGGAGCTCTGGTAGCGTAGCGGTTATGAATCGGGCTGCTAACCTTAAGGTCAGCAGTTCAAAACTACCAGCTGTTCCACAGGAGACAGATGAGGCTTTCTGCTTCCATAAAGATTTACAGCCTCAGAAACCCTATACAGGGTCGCTATGAGTTGGAACCAACTCCACGGCACATAACCACCACCACCACAGTATTTCTATTTCAAAGGCTACAACCTTGAGGAACATTTTTCCTGATTTTAAGCCTTGCAGGATCGCCTTGCTCTGTTCTAACGACTGCCTCTGGGTCTACATACAGGTTCTGCATGAGCACAATTAATCGTTCTGGAATTTCCATTTTTTACAATATTATCCATAGTTTATTATGATCCATGCAATTAAATGCTTTTGTATAGTCAGTGAAATACAGGCAAACATCTGGTATTGTCTACTTTCAGCCATCTTATATCAGCTGTATATAAGATCTGTATCCTCTTTTGAAACCAGCTTGAAATTCTGACCATTTCCTGTTAATGGACTGCTGAAAATCATTTAAAAAATTATCTTCAGCAAAAGTTACCTTGCATATGATATTAATGAAATTGTTAGATAATTTTCATATTCTGTTAGATCATCTTTCTTTGGAATGGGCACAAAAATGGAAGAGAAAAAAAAAGAGCAGAGAAAATGATCAAAGAGTTGTTGGAAAAAACATCCCTAACATAATGGAAGATGGGGAAATAAGCATTTAAAAATGAACTGCCAAATAGAATAGCCCCCAAAAGAAAATCACCAAAAAACGTCATACTCAAACATTCCAAAACCAAAGATAAGGAAAGAATCCTGAGATTAGCTCAGGAAAAATGAAAAGTCACCTACAAAGGAGAACCAATAAAACTAATTTCAGGTGTCTCAGCAGAAACTATAATGGACAAGAAGGCAGTGGGATAATATGTGTAGATCTCTGAAACAAAAAAACAAAAAAATTGCCAACCAAATATCATATACCCCCCAAAAATGTCTTTCAAATACAATGGTGAAATGAGGATATTTCCAGATAAACAGGAACTAAAAAAGTTTCTAACAACCACAACAAATTTATAAAACATGTGAAAAGGAGTTCTTTAGAAACAGACCAACATCAGCAGACAATAACCTGAGATTAACGTACAAGACAAAACCACCAATAACTCAAGTCAGATATAGAAATATACAAAGTAAAACAAACCTACAAAACTGAAAATAGGGAACCAGAGATAGCCATTTATAATGAGGACAACTACAAAGCAACTAGAAGGGGAAGTGTAGTTAAAGAAGTTCCAAATGGCAAGGAAGTCAAGTAGATTTCAAGATAAAACAAACAGTTTTAAACTGGAAAACAAATTAACAAATTACAGGGTAACCTTGAAGAAAATTAATACAT
>NW_006408657.1:5208571-5211114 GCF_000296735.1 Chrysochloris asiatica
GAAATAAAGTGGATGATTTATTGAATGTAAAACTGATGATCTGCCCTGCAAACTTTCACTCAATTCACAATAAAAACTTTAAAAAAAGAAAAAGAAAAAGAAGGAACGAGCTCAGAGAAATTATCAGAGCTCTTGAGTATGTGGCTCCTGAAATTCTTAGTTATGATCCTCTCATAGCATGGCAACTGATATGTGGAGTATTGGCATGTTAACATATGTCATACTTACAGGGATATCACCCTTCTTCGATGATAACAAACAAGAAACATTCTTGAACATCTCATAGATGAATTAAAGTTATTCTGAGGAAGAATTTGATGTTGTATCAGAGTCAGCTGTTGACTTCATCAAAGCACTTTTAGTTAAAAAACCTGAAGACTGTGCCACAGCTGAAGAATGTCTAAAACATCCATGGTTGACACTGAGCAGTCTTCAGAGTTCTTCTCTCAAGATGAAAGCTGCATTAGAAGAAGCAAACACTCTCCAAGAAGATGATTCTGTGCCAGAAATTATTTCAGCTACTGAGAAAGCAGAAGCTGAGGAAATACTTCTATCGGAAGAGTTTATTGTGGTTACTTCATATACATTAGGCCAATGCAGACAGTCTGAAAAAGAGAAAACAGAACAAAAGTCCATTTCCAAATGATTTAAATTTGTAGAACCTTTGCTGCAAGAAATTCCAGGAGAATTGATCTACTGAGCAGTATTTTCCTTTAGAACTTTAATTAAGAACATTAATATTGTTTATGGACCTCTGGCCAAATGATACATGTACTGAAAGTGGGTAGCCAGGTCTCACTGGTATGAATGAAAAGACCTTTTTCAAACTTGTGGAGTTTCGAGTCAATCCAGATTCATTAAGTTGCCAATCACAGCTGGTTTGAGAGGTAAAATTATCTGTTTCAATGTTGTTTCTGAGAAGTTTACCATTTGCACTTCTTAGTTATGCATCTGTGTCTCCAGATTCAGAATTGGTAGGCAAAGTTATTTGTATTTGCTGCCTTTTAAAATCCAGTAAAGTGCCAAAATTACATCTTTGTCAATTTGTTTTTGCATTATTCATATGTGTATCTATGTCTACATGTATGTGTTGATATCTGTACTAAAATTGATACTTTTTCACTTTAGGTTATTTGGGGGGGCAGGGGGCGAGATTTCAATTTATATAGAAGTCTTGCAAATTTTTGAGACCTAGCATAACACCCACTATATTTGATAATGTCTTATTTTTGCATTTTATTATTGCTACGTATTGACATGATTTGACTCCTATTGTCTTTTGATCTAATGGTTGTAATTTTAACCTATCAGGAGAAATCCCTGGCTAATTTTCTCCCCTGTCAGCACCACTAATGAGAGAGGTGGTGACTTTTCAAAGCCATGGTTCAGTAACCCTACAATATTAAACCAGTGTTGGATATTCAACCATTTTCTTCCTGCTCATCTCCTGTCATGGGCTACACCCCTGCCCAACTCCTCAGTTTTCCCCTTAGTTTGGGACACTCATAAGTCTCAGTGTGATCTGATCAGTATTTTGACTGCTTTGATCAGTGAAAAGATCCTATCATTTTTGTTCAAGAGTTACAGAAGGGGAAGAGATGTCAAAGCATATGTATTGTTGCCATAAGCCTTCATGTCTGTTGAGTTATCCACCCAAAAACCACACTAGGAAAAGTCATAGAATGCCAAACTATTTATAGACCTTTACTTTGTCCATATAAATATAGTAACACTGAACACTTTGTAGTTAAGATGGTATCTTGTCCCAAAAGACTTGTAAGAGTATGCTCAATGGAATTTAATTAGATCAGGATTGAGCTTTTTAATTGCATTTAAATCACACAGTGGATGGTACATTTGTATTTTAAAAATGGAAATAAGAAAATGTATGATGCCTAATTTAATGTAACTAAATATCCTTCCTCAATAAAAGTCTGAGAACCCTTAAAAAAAAGAAAGAAAGAAAACTACAAACCACTACTACAAGAAGCCAAAAGCTGTTGCTGTTGCTGTTATGTGCCTTTGAGTCAGTTCTGACTCATAGCAACCCTGTATAGGGTTTCTGAGGAGTGGCTGGTGAATTTGAACCACAAACCTTGCAATTAAAACTGACCTGCAGTCCAGTGCATTCTTCCACAGTGCCACACCAAGATGCCTACATAAATGGAAGAATATACCATGTTCATGGATAGGATGAATGAACATTGTGAAAATATCAATCTACTCAAAGTAATCAATAGATATAATACAAACCCAATCCAGATTCCCACATCATTCTTTAAAGAGATGGAAAAACTAATCATCAATTTTATATGGAAAGGAAAGCCTGAAAAAACAAAGTATTGATAAAGAAGAAGAACAAAGTAGGAGGCCTCTCGCTTCCAAAACCTACTACACAGCCACAGTAGTCAATATAGCCTGGAACAATTATAGACACCTAAATTAATGAGAGAGAATTGAAAATCCAGTAGTAAATCCTGTGGTCACCTAATCTTTGACAAAGGGGCAAAGCACATTAAAAGAGGAAAAGATAGTCTCTTTGA
>NW_006408657.1:5211489-5213139 GCF_000296735.1 Chrysochloris asiatica
GAACAGACACTTCATCAAAGAAGACATTCAGGCAGCCAACAAACATGTGAAGAAATGCTCCATTAAAGAGATGCAAATCTAAACAACAATGGTTTATCATGTCACTCCAGCATTAATAACAACGTTTAAAAACAAACAAACAGAAAACAGAAAATGATTGCAAAGATATTTTCTTTGGTAGGACTGCTGGTAGGACTGTAAAATGGCACAACCACTGTGGAAAACGGCATGACACTTCCTCAAAATGTTAAAATTAGGAATATTAGTGATCCAGTAATTCCTGAGCTTGTAATATATCCTAGAAAAATGACAGCCATGACACAAATAGATGTATGCACACCCATATTCATTGCAGCACTATTCACAATAGCAAAACGATGGAGACAACCTACCTAAGTGTACATCAGTGGAATAATGGATAAACAAATTTTGGTACATACAATAGAGTATTAAACAAGGTTGAAGATAAATCTGTGAAACAGCACATAACATGGATGAACCTGGAGGACGTTATGCTGAGTGAAATAGTAAATCACAAAAGGACAAATATTGTATGAGAGTTAAAGGGAGCAGAGGTAATCCTGAAATAGCAGTGTGGCTCTGTTGATTAAGCACTCAACTTCAGAGTTCATTTGAACTGCAGGGTCAGTGGTTCAAACTCACCAGCAGCTCCTTGGAAACCATATACAGGGTCACTATGAGTTGGAACTGACTCAATGGCACTTAAGAGCAGCAACAGTGCATAGATACTTGAATAGATACACAAGCTGAATGGATGTGGGAAGGAGATAAGGAGCATACCCACAAATTCATAAAGGATTGACTGGATATTTGACTGCTAATATATCCATGAATGTGGTAGAGCATGTTGATGTTAGGTATTGTTGAATCGGTTCTGACCCTTAGAGACCTTCTGTGCAACAGAACAAAAAGCTGCCATACTCACAATCGTTGTTAAGCTTGAGCCCATTACTGCGGCCACTGTGTCAATTCATTACATTGGGGGTCTTCCTCCTTTTCGCTGACCCACACTTTACCAAGCATGATGTCCTTCTCCAGGGATTGGTCTCTATTAATAATACGCCCAAAGTATAAGAGATGAAGTCTTGCCATCCTAGTACCTGATTTGCTCCTCTAGTAGTTCATGGTACTTTTAATATTCTCCAACACCATAACTCAAATACATTAATTCTTCTATGGTCTTCCTTATTCATTGTCCAACTTTCTTTTTTTTTTTTTTTTTAAGTTTTATTGTGAATTATGTGACAGTTTACATGGGAGAACATTCATTTTACATTCATCTCATCGTATATTGTTTCATTGCCATGGTTACAATCCCCTGCACGCATCACCAATCAACGAAAGGGTGCATCCTATAAGCCTGCTTCCCCACCCCCCACCCCCCACTCCCGGTCATCAGCGCACAGCCCCTCTTCCTCCTTGGGTCTGCCTCCATCTCGGGGATCGCTGCCTCTCTGGGTAGGGTTCCGCTCTCCACTCTTCTCCCTTCATGGTTCCAGGGACCTCCGCTCCTAGCCTGCAAAGTCAATCACTCCCCTCCTTGCCACATAATGCCCACTTTTACATTTACAACCTTCACAATCAGTCCTGGTAACAATTATTCACCCTTGCATCACAAGAGCCCTATCC
>NW_006408657.1:5214329-5235003 GCF_000296735.1 Chrysochloris asiatica
CAGACTGAGTAAGTATGGTGAAAGAATACAACCCTGGCACACACCTTTCCTGATTTTAAACATTCCATGTCCTTGTTCTGTTTGACCCACTGCCTTCTGGTCCATGTACTCCTCATAAGCACAAGTAAGTGTTCTGGAATACTCATTCTGTCATGCTCACTTTTATTTTTTAAATTGTGAACTGAGTGGTAGCTTACATGGGAAAACATTGGCTTTACACCATCCTTTCATTGCATTGATCATAATCTCCTCCGTGCATCATCATTCAACAGTATTTGATTCCAATTCCTGTTTTGGGGGGGTAGGGGTGAGGATGTACACAAAAATATTCAGGAATATATAATAATTTAAACAAGCAAAGAACACATTCTGCAAGTCTGCATCCTGGCTGCCAGCACTCAGTCCCTCTCTTTCCATGAGTCTATAGTCTTCAGCTGCTCCCTCTCTCCATGTCCCCATCTCTGCCTCCATCTCTGGTGTCACTGCTTCTCTGGATAAGGTCCTACATTCCACTTGTGCTCTTCTCACTTGATGGTCCTAAGGTCTTCTGTTTCTGGATTGTAAGATTAACTACTCCCCTTTTTTGTTGCAAAACTTCTATCTTTACCATTGTGACCGTCGTAATTAGTCATGATAACAATTACTATTGAATCATAGGAATCTTATCCCCATCTCTTTTCACCAGACCCGTCTAGACAAGACGAAAACTATTCAGTGGGGACTCTGTCTTCCCTCGCACACTCTGAAACTAAAGTACCTCTTGAAAACTTGTAAGCCAATCACTTTGTGCCTTTCTCACCCCTTCAGTTTTAGGTGGCCAATGTCTAAGTTGCCCATCCCTATCTACCCTGTATACAGAGGTGATAGGATTAATACTTGATGTGAATGCTCCTTCCCTTTCAGTTGGTATTTTGAGCTACTGCATCCATAAGTAGAGGTCAAGTTCATCAAATTGTAGCAATTTACACTCGTTTCCTTTATCAAAATTTGTTTATTTATCTTCCTCTATTAGAGTTCTCACTATCAAACTATTGAGGCTAGGACAAATGGTTACTATCTGCACATTTGAGCATTCTTGTGCTTCTCCCCTCACTTCATATCAGCTGGGTGCTTTACTCTCAGCTCTAGCCCTCTGTGGCTATGTCCTTGTCCATGGGCTCAGGAGTCCCCAGGTCTCACCAGACTTTGGACTTTATCTCCAGGTCAGTGGCAGTCTATGGAATGTGGTTGAACTCAGCCCATCTCTTCATTGCTTCCTTTGCCCCACTTCTACTCACCAGTAGACCAAAGTGGTCGCCAGAAAACTTACATTGCTACTCATGTATTCCCATTGAGTTTCAGTCTTGGAGAGGACTTGATTGCTTGCCTTGATGGCTCTCGAATGTTCTTGTAGTAACCAGTCATACTGCCATTTTTGTTTTGGGTTTTCCTGCTGATCTTTTTTGAAGATGTATCTTCTGTTGCTCTAGCTGTTCCTGGCTGGTCTGCTTGTCCTTTCTAGTAGGAATGTCCCACCTCAGAAGGTTCTGGATGGGGCTCAGGATTCCACCTAAGGTCCTATACACTGCAAAGGTTCCTCAAGAGGCCTATTTCACTGGGCAAGTTCTAGAACTACTTTTAGGTATTCTAATGAGTTATAGGCTGAAGACGGGCTTACAAGCTTTCTGTAATCATGTTTCCTGACATGCCTTTCTATCCCACCCAAGTATCTATTTTATAATAGTAGGCAAGGGAAACCAATATTCACAACACAGTCAAGCATCTTAGTATTATTTCCCCTCTTCAGACTATGTCGCAATCCCTGTATCACAGAGCCCTGTTGTTCCAAGATTGAGCATACATGTATCACAGAGCCCTGTTGTTCCAAGATTGAGCATACATCACTATTTACCTCTGTCCCATTTCGCCCATGCAAAGCTGTCTCAGTGTTCCCCTCTCTACCTTGTTCATCCACCCCCTCCCCCTTCTTGTGCATTGCCCTCACCAACACCTGAACTATGATGTGTCTACCCCCTACCCAGTGCTTTACCGTCCCCTCTCTCTAACCCCCTCCTAAGCCACCCACCCCACCCCCACCCATTTAGTATGGGTATCTTACTAATCGGGCTGCTAACCTTAAGTTCAGCAGTTCGAAACTACCAGCAGTTCCGCAGGAGAAAGATGAGGCTTTCTTCTCCCATAAAGATTTACAGCCTGGGAACCCCTGTGCAGAGTTGTTATGGGTCGGAACCAACTCAACAGCACTTAACAACAACAACATCTTTTCTTAACATGCTCACTTTTTGATGTCCAGTTCCCAGTACAGCATCTGGCACATATTTAAAATAACTGCTATTTATATGTCAGTAAATCCTCCATTTCTCTCAAACAGGTCTCTCTCATACCTTCCTTCCCTTCTTCCCTCAATTTCTCTCATTTTGTATTTTAAGTTCAAACTAATATATTCAATGACAACATTGAGAAGTCCACTGAGATAATTTAGAGAAATGTTTAGCTTATCATATCCCAAAATAAAGGCTTATAACCTGGAAGTCATCCTTGACATATTTCACTTAATATCTTGAGTGATTTCCAACCTGAGGGGCCCATCTTCCAGAACCATTCACTGCTATTCATAAGATTTTCAGGGGCTAATTCTTTAGAAGTGGACTGCCTCTTCCTTCTTCCTAGTCTAACTTAGCCTGAAAACTCTGCGGAAACCTGCCCATCATAACTACTTTATCACCAAGTCTAAACAATAGTTTTTTGAGGTCATTTCCTTACTGAACAGCTGAGGACTTTCCCTACAATATATTCTCAAAACAGCAGTGAGGACTATTTTGACAACATATATTAGGTTATAGTTTTCTCTTGTTATAACTTTTCAGTAGTGTTCTATTCTATAAAATTTGGAAAATAAATAAGTAAACAACAACAAATATAAGAAATCCATTTGAATTATTGTAGCATTCCTGATTATCTTTTTGTCTCTATATAAATGCATCGATTAGTTGCCCTCAGGTTAATTCCAATTCATAGCAACCTTCTAAGACAGACTCGAACTGCCCCATAAGGTGTCCGTGGCTGTCATCTTTATGGAAGCTGACTGCACATATATTTTTCCTGTGGAGCAGCTGGTAGATTTGAACCAACAATCTTTGGTTAGTAGCCCAATGCTTTACCTTGGAAGCTCCTTGAAAGCTGGTGTAGTTTCCTTGCTACTTTTGTATTTTCAGAGTCATATACAGCACTTGAGAAAGAATAAATGTGGGTGAATATGTTGAATTATTGTTTAAAAGTATACCAAATCTTTCTTTAATTGCATATTATGATAGAACATGTATTTTTATGTGCTAAACTGGAATATATATCTTAAATATGTTGCATATGAGTTGTGTGTTCTTGATATGTGAACTCACACAACTTTCCTGAATCTCAGTTTTTCAAAATCTGTTAAATGAGAATAAGAATAGTAATTATTTTTATTTACATTTTTGCATAGTTTATCACTGAAATAATACATATCTGAAGTAATACCCCGCTTAAACTAAGGACTTACTCTGAACATGTCTCTTAAAACAATTAAGATGAATAATCTGGACTTGTTTAAACTATGTTTTATATGCGTGCCAAATAAAGCTAGCAACAAAAAGGTGGCTCCATCAAACATTATCTTCCAACTTCAAGATAAAAATAATAATTCTAATAGATGTTAAAGTTTATTACTTTATTAAGGTATACACTATTGGTATAAAATTTAGAGAAAATAGCTTACCTTCACATTCGCCTTAGTTTAGTATACATAAAATCTTTCCAGAAATAGCAGATCCTAACTGCAAGTCTGGTGTTTAAGAGAAAATAGCCTATGTGTTCTAACATTGTAAGACTAAAACAGACGTAGCACTGAATGTCACAAACCCACATTTGGATGAAGGGTCTATTTTGCCATTTTCTTCACATTTCTTATAATCTGTTGGTCAGAAATAGGAGATGCAAGGAATCTTATGAATTTGGAGGAATGTGAAAAGAGGGATTGGAGGTCATTATATGAAGAATTAGTATTCATAGCCACCTACTCAGAAACAGTAATAGTAATCAGATTTCTAGAGCATAAATCAAATGATACATAAAAGTAAACTTTGGGAATTTTACTTACTCTCTTGAAGCTACATTTTCTCATCTTTAAAATGAAAGGGGTAATGCCTATATTAATTTTTTTCATGAATATCTTCTCTGCAATTTTTTAATAATTAAAAAAACACATACATTTTAAGGGGAAAACCAATACGTTTTTGGATTGTCAATATCAAAGAGCATAGTTTTGAGAATTAAATATATTAGTGCAAAGAAGAGTGATACTAAAATCAATTATATGTATATGCAGTTTGCATTTAAAACAAAGGGACAATCAGTTGTTACGTATTACCCAAATAAGATTTGTTTTTGTTTACTATTTTCAATATTACTAATAACACATCATTTTATCTATACATGTATGTATATATATCGTTCTAGTGGTATATATGAGAAATTTGTTTCTATGCTGTTCTTGAGAAAGACTTCGTCTCTAAAATTTCTTTGATATGATTATAATTTGAAAATATGCATTTAAAAAGGAAAACTGCTTGCTTTAAAGTCACCTTCTAGTAGTTATCTCCAAAGTTCTGATTCTATAGCTCAGTGTTTCTAAGTTATTGAGTTTTACATTTTTTAGATGTTAAAATATAACGTTCCATTTTAAGTAGATAATAAATGTTTTCAAGCAGTTTATGAAATAAAATAATTCACAAATTTAAAGATGTCTTTCATATTTGAAGGTGGATATTTTGTATATGGGGAGTCCTGGTGTGGCACTGGGGATTAAAGTGCTGGACTGCAAGGTCACTTTGAACCGCAAGGTCAATGGTTCAAACTCACCAGCAGCTTCTTGGAAACCCAATACAAGGTCACTGTGAATCAGGACAGACTCAACCCGAAATGTCAGCACTTAAGCAACAAATATTTTGTAGATCAAGTCCTGGTGTGGTACTGTGGGATAAGGCACTGGACTTCAAGGTCACTTTGAACCACAAGGTTGGCAGTTCAAACTCACCAACCACTGCTTGAAAACCCTATACAAGGTCGAAGGCACTTCACAATGACAACATTTTGAATATGGAGTCCTGGTGTGACGCTTTAGGGTTAGTGCTGGGCTCCTAACCACAAGGTCAGCTGTTCAAATCCACCTGCCCCTCTTCAGAAACTCTCTACAGGGTCACTATGAGTCAGAATCAACTCAATGACACTTAACTAACAAAAAAATTTGTATATAGAAGTCCTAGTGGAGTAGTGGTTACGAATCGGGCTGCGAAGCACAAGGTCAGCGGTTTGAAACTACCAGCTGTTCTGTGGGAGAAAGATGAGGCTTTCTGCTCCCATAAAGATTTACAGCCTTGGAAACCCTGTACAGGGTTGCTACGAGTCACAATCGACTCCAGGGCACATAACCACCACCACCAATGTGATGCTGTAGGACAAGTACTAGAATGTTAACCACAAGGTCGGTGGTTGAAACTTACCTGTTGTTATTCAGAAACCCTATACAAGATCGCTGTGTGTCGTCAGATGGGACTTGAGAGCACTTTAACAATATATATATTTTACATATAAGCTATTCTATTTCATCTGAGGTGGTTGTTGGTGCTGTTAGGGACTAGCTCGCTGAACAAAACAATAGTTGTTATATTTGAGCCCATTGTTTCTGCCACTATCTAGTTGGGAATCTTCCTCTTTTCACTGACACTCCACTTTTGCAAGCATAATGTCCCTCTACAGGGACTGCTCCTTTTGATAATATGTCCAAAGTACAAGAGATGAAGTCTCACCATCCTCCCGTCTAAGTATCATCATGACTGTACTTCTATTTGTTTGTTCTTCTGGCAGTGTATGGTATTTTCAGTATTCTTTGCCAGCACCTTAATTCAAATGCAGCAAGTCTCTAAGGTCATTCTTGGTCATTCTTCTTCTTCTTTTTTTTTTTTTTTAACATATTTGAAAAATATGACTTTTATTTTACTAAATATCAAAAATGTATTCTTATTAATAGGAAGGGAGCTAATACCATGTTCTCTTCAGAATTTAAGACTTTTCTTTTCCTCTCTAACATAAGGTAGAGTAGTATTATAGTCTAGATTAGATTTTTTTTCAAATTTACGTATTTCAAGAATCTTCCACCCTACCTTTTTATCCTTTTCTAGATTTTTCATGTTTTTAAAAATGCACACTATATCAATTGAGATGACATTTGGATATAACAGAGTCACATCAACAAGAGAGAAGTGCATTTCTCTCCCATGTGAAAGGTGGCCAGGGGCAGGCAGTTACAATGCTCTCTCTGGCTGAACAGCAGCAGCAGTCACAAGTTTGGAATTCACACTCACAGGACATTTATCAGAAATTCACACTCCCAGGACACAACACAGCTTTGTTGGGTGGGATCTGGCACCAGGCTCACTGAACGTGGGAAACAGAGCAAGAAACACAGCTTGGCAGCCCAACAATCAGGCTTGTTTCCAGCTCGAGGAGCTGCTACTCTGATCTCCCAGCGTCACTGTGTGTCAGGAGACGACTCCATGGCAGCTACCAATACAAGTATATGGCAATTGTGACACCTGTAATTGAACACTGATCCATTTAGCTTAGTAAAACATCCCAATGTAAAGGACTCATTGGAGAAGGGTTTCTGATCATTTAAACTGATTTTTTTTTTTTTTAATAATTCAGTTCATTTTGGTCTTAATATTACATAACTGCTATATTAACTATGCTATATTTGGAAAATGCTAATAGAAATAACATAATAGATAAACAACTAGCAGCTACAGAGTCAATTATTTGGCTTAAAAATTAAATAAGTTCATAATTAAATACAAGACACGTTTTATCTAGGAGTAGATTCTAAGGCAATATCCTGAGTTTCCATAAAAACAAAACCTTCTGAATCAAAAGAAGGGATCTCAATAAGAGGATCAGAGTCCTCTATTTCCAAGTGAAGTGAACTTCCCCTGTTCATAATCCAGGTCTGAATTATCTTTCATTTGAATCTCTTGTTCCTTCAACTCCAAAAGTTTATGTGGGGCTGGAGCTACAACTTCTTCATCTTCATTATCATGTAGAAAGCACAAATTCTGTTGCATCTACTGGAGGAATCAGTATCATTGATTTGCAGCCACTCCGCGCCACCTATGGTTTCTTCTCTTTCCTTCTTTTCTGTCTTAAGAGTTCTTACCATGCTGAGCCTCTTCATTATAAGGCATTTGTATTTTAGCACTGTTTTATTGTTGCCTTCTGCATCCACATGCTCCGCCACATCTTCAAATATAACACAGGTCCCAAGAGTGGCTTCATATGCCCCAGCAAAGACATAGCTGTCCACTTGCATAATAGGCCTCTCTTTGTCACTGCCCCAAATCTTGCATTTATTTTCACATTTTGAGAGAAAGTCTGAATCAATAATTCCTGACAATCCCACCAGAACCAACTGCTCTTTTTCCTCTTCCCACTCTTCACTTCTCCGATCCTTGCTCGCCACCATGGTCCCACTGCTTCTGAGCCTCCCACTCTAATCCCACCCCCTCACTGCCTCCATCTTAAATACTGGCTTCTAAGGTCATTCTTAGAGTCCTACTGTGGCACTGTGGGATAATGCGCCAGACTGCAAAGCCATTTGAATTGCAAGGTTGACGGCTCAAGCTCACCAGCTGCTCCTTGGAACCCTATACAGGGTCGCTAATGGTTGAAACTGACTCAAAGGCTTTTAACAACAAACAACAACAACAAGGTCATTCTTAGGGAGATTTAGTAGCATAGTGATTATGAATCAGGCTGATAACCTCAAGGTCAGCAGTTTGAAACTACCAGCCATTCCGCAGGAAAAAGATGAGGCATTCTGCTCCCGTAAAGATTAACAGCCTCGGAAACCCTGTACAGGGTCGCTATGAATCGGAACCGACTCCAAGGCACATAACCACCATCACCACTACCAAGTTCATTCTTATTCAATGTCCAACTTTCACATGTATAAGAGACATTTGCAAATACCATGGGTTGGGTCAGGCATGCTTTAGTCTTCAAGCTAATATCTTTGCTCTTTAACACTTTAAAGAGGTATTTTGTAGCAGATTTGCCTAATGCAATACGTCCTTTGATTTCTTGATAGCTCCTTCCATGAGCGTTTATTCTGGATGTTAGCAAATTGAAGTCTTTAACAACTTCAATCTTTTCTCCATTTATCAGGATGTTATTTTTTGGTATAGTTGTGAGGATTTTTGTTTTATTTACATTAAGATGCAATCCATACTTGATTTTCATCGTTATTTCAAGTCTTCTTTCAGAAAGCAAGTTTGTGTCATATGAGTCTCCAATCTTGATGCCATGTTCGTCTTCATATAATCCAGTTTCTTGGATTATTTGCTTAGCATACAGATTGAAGAAGTATGGAGAAAGGATACAACCCTCATGCACATCTTTCCTGATTGTATCCATTCAGTATACACTTGGTCTCCCTCTTGGTCTATGTACAGGTTTTTCATGAGTACAATTACATGTTCTTTGTAATGTTATCCATAGTTTGTTATGATCTGCACAGTCAAATTGCACAAGTAAACATGTTTCTGGGGTTCTCTACTTTCAGCCAAGATCCATCTGATGTCAGCAGTGAAATTCCAAGTTCCATGTCCTTTTCTGATGCTGGCTTGAATTACTGACAGCTCCTTGTCGATGTACTGTGGCAATCGTTTTTGTATTACCTTAGCAAAATTTTACTTGCATGTGATATTAATGATATGGTTGGAAGATTTCCACATTCTGTTGGATCACCTTTCTTTGGAATGGGCACAAATATAGATCTTCCAATCAATTGGGCAGGTAGCTGTATTCCAAATTTCTTGACATAGATGAATGAGCACCTCCAGGGTTGCATCAATTTGTGTCATCAATTCTTGATCGTATGTTATGTCTTAAAATGATTGAATATCAACCTTTTTAGTCTAGTGATTCTGTATTCCTCCCATCTTTTGATGCTACCAAAGTCATTCAATATTTTGTCCACAGAATCCTTCAATATTACAACCCAAGGCTTGAATTTTTTTCTTTAGATCTTAAACTTTGAGAAATGTTGAGCGTGTTCTTCCCTTTCGATGTTCTAACTCCAGGTCTTTCCATATTATATTTGACTTTGTCTTCTTGAGCTGCCCTTTGAAATTTTATGTTCAGTTCTTTTACATATCATTTCTTCTAGTCACTTTAGCTTCTCTACACTCAAGAGCAAGTTTCAGAGACTATTCTGACATCTACTTTGGTCTTTTCTTTTTCTTTCTCCTGTCTTTTTAATGATCTGTTGCTTTCTTCACATATGATGTTCTTGATGTTATCACACAGATGATCTAGTCTTCAATCATTAGTGTCTAATGCATCAAATCTATTCTTGAGATGGCCTCTAAATTCAGGTGGGTAGTCTTATTTTGGTTCTCATGGACTTGTAATTTTCTTCAGTTTCAGCCTGAACTTGCATATGAAGAATAGATTGTCTGTTCGACAGTTGGCCACTGGCCTTGTTTAGGCTGATGTTATTGAGCTTCTCCATCATCTCTTTGCACAGATGTAGTCGATTTGATACCTGTGTATTCCACCAGTTGAGGTTCATGTGCATAGCTGCCTTTGATGTTGTTGAAAAAAGGCATTTGCACTGAATAAGTCATTGGTCTTGTAAAATTCTAGCATGTGATCTCCAACATCATTTCTATCACCAAGGCCATATTTTCCAAATATGGATCCTACCTTTTTTGTTTCCAAATTTGGCATTCCAATCACTTGATTTATCTTGATTGCATGTGTGATGAGTTTCAGACTGAAGAAGTTGGTAGAATTCTTCAATTTCATCTACACTGGCTTTAATGGCTTATATATAATTTGAATAGTGGTATCAACTGGTCTTCCTTGTAGGCTTATGGCTATTATCTTATCACAGACAGCATTGTATTTCAGGATAGATCTTGAAATGTTCTTTTGGTTTGATGAAGGTAACACCATTTCTCTTCAATTTGTCATTCCTGGTGATTGCATATGATTGCCTGATTCATAATGCCAAATACCAATCCATTTCAGATCATTAATACCTGGCATACTGACTTTAATGTTTCCCATTTCATTTTTGACAGCTTTCAATTTTCCTAGATTCATGCTTCATACATTCCACATTCTGATTATTAATGGATGTTTTCTGCTGTTTCTTTTCATTTTGAGTTGTACCATATAAGTAAATCAAGGTCCTGAAAACTTAATTCCATTCATGTCATTCAGGTTAACTCTACTTTGTGGAGGTAATTCTTCCCCAATCATATTTTGAGTGCTTTCCAACCTGGGAGTCTCATCTTCTGGCACTGTAGCTGACTATGTTCTGCTGCTGTTCATAAGGTTTTCAGTGGTTAAACATTCAGAAATGCTTTCCTTTCCTTCTCTGTAGCCTATCTTATTCTGGAAGCTCTGTTGAAACCTGTCTACCATGGGTGACCCTGCTGGTATTTAAAATGCTGATCACATAGCTACCAGCATTTCAGCAACACACAAGCCACCACAGTACAATGAACTCACAGATAAGTGGTGGTCATTTGAGGTAGATGTGTTAATTTAATATCTTACTGGTATATAAAGAGGGTGCGCTGGACTGCAATGGTCACTTTGAATTGCAGGGTCTGCAGTTCAAGCTCACCAGCCACTCCTCAGAAACCCTATGCAGGGTTGCTATGGGTCAGAACTGACTCAATGGCACTTAATAACAACACCAGTACTTACCTCAGCCTTCCTTTATGGAAAACAGGGGATTATTACATTCAGTATGCATGAAACTTGTTGTCTCCACATCCACTATTCTTTCTATAACTCTTTATGTAGTGAAAGTTATTTTGTCCAGGAGAGTAATGCTATTCTTTACATAGCATCTTTTACTTTCTTCCTGGGTAATGTCCGGTTAAACAGTGAACTAAGAGCCTGTGGTCTTCTTGTTCATATAGGTGTTTCAGCTGCAAAATAAGCTGCTATGAAGTCAAAATTGTAGAGATCCCAAGCAAATTCAGGCCAACATATATCATTTTTTAAATCCACTATTCTTTAATATGCAGTGATTATTTTATTATAAAAGAACAAACCTGATCTGTGGCAGAGTTGACAAGAAGGACCATTAGAAAAGGAATGTCCATCTTAGCCCCACATTTGCAGACTCTACCCAATAAAGTAAGTGCAGTGGGCCATATCTGCCCGCCTAGGAAGTCCAGTTAGTAACCATGTACTTGCAAGAACATTGTGGAGGCTATGTCTGACTTCAGCAGACTTCAAAAGTGGGGAGGAGGATCAAATTTAAAATCAGTCAAAGACTGATTGACTGATTCCTATGAGGCAGAGGTAAGACATGTTTACACCCTTCAATCTTCTTTGCCCTATCCTGACACCAACCATCCCTCCCACAGCACTCTGCTATACAATTGGGTCTCAAAAATCCATTGCAATTGTCACACAGAACTTATTGACAATACTCATGAGTATGGGGTTCATTAAGGAAAGGAACAGGGTATAATTCAGAATCAGAAATAACTCAGGATGCAGCAGTTCTCCAGTCAGGAACATCTCTTCTCTGCCATACTGCAGACACATCTCGATATTGTACTCAGCCTCTCAATCATGCAGCCCTTTGGCATCTGTTCTGCTCTGGCAAATTTTACAGAACTCTTTTAGCCAGTTTTCAAATGTCCAAGAAGCACATTCTTCATGCCACCCTCCTGTCTGTAGGCATACAGCTTAACTTTACACATGGGTAGGGAGCCCACAGCTGTTCTGTCTTGCCATCCCACCCCCTCTGTCACTGCCTCTGATGCTGATGCTTTTCCAAGTAGTGACCTCATGCTCTGCTCACCACTCTTCTTTCTTGATGGTCATGGGATCATCTGTTCCTGCTTCTAACATGGCTACTTTTAAACCTAGCGGGATGGTAAAACTAACCAATCCCGGCATTAGAGTTCTGTATATACCCTATTTGCATTGCCCCACTGAGTAATTTGGAGTTCTAGTTTGGCACTGTAGGATAAGCGCTGGACTGTTAATCACAAGGTAAGTGGTTTAAACCCATCAGTTACTCTTGAAAATGCTACACAGGGTCACTATGAGCCAGAGCTGACTTAACAGCACTTAACAACAACATCACCCAATCATTTGGTAGGGGTTGTGGTGCTGTAGGGTAAGCACTCATGTGTTTACTACAACGTCAATGGATCACACCCACCAGCGGCTCCTTGGAAACATTATACAGGGTCTCTATGAGTCAGAACCTACTCAATGACACTTAATAACAACAGTAACAACAAGAAGACTTTGGATAGAAAAGTTTTAACAAATAAGTTCTTGGGACCACAATAGTGGCATGTGGGTAGGCCCACTTAGATTCAAATTCCAGACTCTGAATGGTTTATCGTATTTTCCTTTCCACTATATATACTACTCTACTTCAGAAGAATAGTGGTAAATACAATATTTCCCATCTTGTAACAATACCCGGAATGTTGTTCTTTGGCACACTTTGTGCTGGGTACTTCTTATAACTTCCCTATTGGTTGCCACTTTATCCACCTCTGGTCCGACTGTTGGATTCAAATAATCTTCTATAACCTTATTGACTGCTTCATGGTTAGTTGTGAGAGGTTTTCTATCCTTCAAGACATATAGATACTTAAGGAAGTTTCTGCGTTTAATTGTTTCAAAGCTAAAAAGATGGGTCCAAGGAACTACACATATAAAGTGTACGTAATATTTGTGTTGTAATATAAAATGACAATGATGATGATGATAGAAGTGTTAACCAGTGTCTGGAGAAGAACATCAGGCTTGATAAAGTGCAGGGCCAGCAAAAATAAAAAAGGAAGACCCCTCAACAAGATGGATTGGCACAGTGGGAGCAGCAATGGGCTCAAATGTAACAACTGTGAGGATGGCACAGGACTGGGCCGGGTTTCATTCTGTTGTGCAGAGGGGTGGTGGTGAGTCAAAATTGAGTTGATGGCACCTAACAAGCACAGCAGCCATATGTCCGGAGACATATCTTCATTTTACCTATGTAGTCAATTCACAAATCAATTATAGTCATAGATAAAGCAAGACTCTTCCCTCTTTAGAAACTCTGCCAGAGAACAAAAGATTTTGAAACTCATGTATTAGCAATTTTTGTTCAGGTTGACCATAGAAAATGACAAAATTTTAGAAATGCTAACAGATCAGTGTTTTCTTGAGTAGGGGACAGTCAGCAAGGACATGGGTTATGATTATCAAAGGGCAATACAAAATGTACCTGTGGCAATGTTGTTGTTGTTATGTGCCGTGGGGTCGGTTCCGACCCATAGCGATCCTGTACAGGGTTTCCGAGGCTGTAAATCTTTACGGGAGCAGAAAGCCTCATCTTTCTCCCTCGGAACAGCTGGTAGTTTCGAACTGCTGACCTTGCGGTTCGCAGCCCAATTCGTAACCACTACGCTACCAGAGCTCCTTTAGGAACTGTTAATTATCTTGACTGGTGAAAGATACACAAACCTATGCATAAAATTGTACAAAACTAAATATATCCACTTGCACTTTTCCCACACATATATGTTGTTGTTTTTAAGTGCCGTTGAGTCGGTTCCGACCCATAGCGACCCTGAACAAGGTTTCCGAGGCTGGAAATCTTTAAGGGAGCAGAAAGCCTCATCTTTCTCCTGCGGAACTGCTGGTAGTTTCGAACTGCTGACCTTGCTGTTCGCAGTCCGATTCATAACCACTATGCTACCAAAGCTCCTACACATATATACACATATATGAGTACAAGTAAAATTGAGATCTGAAAAAGATGAGTAGATTGTGTCCTGGTGGTGATATTGTTCTATTGTTTCACAGAATGATTCCATTGGGGAAAACGGGATAAAGGGTACACGGAATCACTGTACTATTTCTTACAATTGCACGTGATTTGTAATTTTCGCAATAAAACTTTTCATTTACAATGAAAAAAAAATGACTATGAGTGTGTTTTTGCATCCTTTTGAGTTCATATTATTGTTAACTGCAAGAGTTTAGGAATGAGCTTAGATCAATGTTGTTAGAATTATTAAAGCATTTTCTAGAATGCTTCCTTATTTCCTATTTCCTTCATATACTCAATAAAATAGATCACTCTCTGTCTTTTGTCACCGATTCTACACGAAGATGAATATGGTCACTGCCTGGGAAAATGTGATTACTTTGATCAGAAGACAGCTTTAGGGAGCAATCTATTGTGGAAAGGTGGAGAATGCAGAATACCTTTAAGAATAAATGGCTCACTTATAATGTGCCAGGCACTGTACTAATTGTAAGGTCTTTATAACTCTTTTAACTTTCACAGCAACACCTCAAGGTAGTTATTATTGTGATTGATCTTTTATAGAGTGATGAAATAAATGTCTAAGTTCATAGAGTTAATGAGAGGACCAACTGGTATTCATAGTGATTTTTTTTTTTTTTTTTTTTTACAGCTTGAGGTTATAACAGCTATAGTATATTGTGAACAACGTATAGCTTAGTGGAAGATCAGAATCTGGAGTACAGGACCAAGGAGGCACTACTATTTTTTAACTGTATAGTTTATGAATCTATGGGGACTTACTGGAAACTTAGGGGAAAGTCAGTTAGGCTAAGAAATGTAGGCAGCAATTTGGGAATCATCCATTCTAGTATTTTAAACACTCTCCAAAAAAAAAGAGGACATTACCATCAAATCTCCAGGAGATGGTGGAACATAGCTATCTTTGAATAATATATACTTTCTTTCTGGAGGTTTTCTCTGTTGGAATTTTAAAACAAGTATATGTTATATCTGAGTTGAATTACAGCTCATGGTTATAATTTGAGAGAACTGTGGAAGCCTAGTAGGGACACTATACTTGAAAAAGCCATTGCTGCCTATTTTCTTCACAAGAGTATAAATTAACTCTACTGTAGATAATCTCTAAATGTCCTGGTGGCACTGTAGGATAAGCATTGAATTGCTAACAGCAAGGTTGGCAGTTCAAATCAACCAGTCACTTCCCAGGAGAATGCAAGTCTTTCTGCTCCCTTGAAGATTCACAGTCTCAGAAACCCTATGCAGGCTTGCTATGAATCAGAGTTTGCTTGAGTGGCTACATAACCTATAAAGGAAATGAGGACTGCATGTCTCATGTAAGAAACATGAGTCAATGTGGATACACACCAATCATAACGATCATGAATTTTGTTCATTCTTTGCTATCTTTTCTACCAACCTCCTTTATTGTCTTTCTCCTGTCTCTTCTTTCATTCTTAAAAAATGACTTTTCATTCTCATTTTATTCAACAATTTGCTTCATCTTTTCTTCTCTCGTTTCCTGGATTTGCCTATGGTTCATTATCACACAATGATTTCTTAAGTATAAATATAGGCACTTAATCTTAATTAGTTTGTCTTCATGATTATCGAGACAACCTCCACATCCCTCCCTCTTTTCAAAAAAAAAAAAAAAAAATTTCCTTATGTCTCAATACTAAGCCACACCATAGGTTTGAATGTATTCTTATTTGGTGAGTTTTTATATAATAATAATGAAAATTATCATCATTATTGATTTCCCAGGTTCTTAAACTTGTTTCTCATAAAATACACCATTAATTTGTGTATGCCCCATTTCCATGCAATATTTCTTATTGTTCATTTTATTTTATTTTGCAGCATGAGCTACTTTTGCTTTACAAAATTCAGTGTTTTCTTCCTTCCAGCCATTCCTCAGTAATTATCTATTCTCCTCATGTTAGACTATCCAAACTTAACCCAATATAGGTGTTCTCTGAACACCATCCCAGAGGCATAGGCCAGCTTCCTGCTGTGATGATTCCAAATGTTCTCATTTTTTTGATGAAAGGGCAAAGAAACAACAACCTACAGCTAGCTGCATGTCCCAGTAAACCTGCTTATCTTGATGGAAGCAAGCTAACTAGCCTAGTGGTCTGGAAACCTCGGACTGAAAACCTAGATCTCCCTGGATGCACATTTGGCCAATTTAGCTATAGAAAAGTTATAATTTAGACTAATTTTTCTCCCATATAAGTATGAAGTAAAACCTGCTTTTTTGTGGGGTCCATTGTATGTATGTAGGACTCGTGGTGTGGCACTGCAGGATCAGCAGTGGACAGCAAACTACAAGGTCAGCAGTTCAAACCCACCAGCTGCTCCTCGGAAACCTATACAGGGCAGCTATGAGTCAGAACCCATTCAATGGCACTTAACAACAACAACAACTGTTGAAGTCTTGGTGTGGCCCTGTAGGATAAGTACTGGACTGCGAGGTTGGTTTGAACTGCAAGGTCAGTGGTTCAAACTCACCAGCCAGGCCTCAGAAAACCTATACAGGGTCACTATGCATCAGAACCAACTCGAAGGCACTTAACAAACAACAACATCAATTAATAGTAATGTGTTGCTTTCTTGGTTATTCCATATGTCCATAACCTGCTTCATCAGTTTAATATTCCTCTCTATTTGCAGACTTTTGGAATCTAGATAGAAATCTTTCCAAAGTACTTCAAAGTCCAAATTTATTCAAAATCTACTCTTCAGAATAATCAGAAAAACATATTAAAAGCTTATTCAAAAGAAAAAAACTGATTGAAGATTGCAATGAAACCTATTTTATAATTATTTATTTAAAGGTCATTTTCATCTCATTTCCCCCATGGCTAACAGAAACAGAGCCCTTCAAATCCCAGCAATAATTCCGAAGAAGGACAGAGTGCACTACATTTCTTGATATTGGGTACTGCAGGGAATGATTTTGCCCTCAGAGACACATTTCCTTCTGTATAAAAATTCATAAAAGATCTTTCAATTCATTTGAACTCATTTTAGTTGCCATTTTTAATAGTCTCTCAGCTATATTTAACAGTTTAGAAGTCAATTTCCTCTGATTTGGCCAAATCATGACAATTATTAATTTTGTATTTAGCAATTCCAAAAACCCCTGAGATGTCAAATATATTACATAGACTCATTACATACACATTTTTTGATGCAAAAGACTCTTCATAACCTCAAAATTACATAATGTATTTTCTTAAAATAATTCTCAATAGAATTCATAGACTTTTCTATGACAAGTAAACCAATTTATGTGCACAAAAAATACTTACTTATCAGCGGCTCCTAAAATTAATAAACTGACAAGAATGTGGATGATAAAAGCTAGGATTTTTCTGAACTCATAAGTAGCAAATTAAAAAAATAATTACCAGAAATCCATATATCATTGTTTATTTTGAGTAGGGTCCTGAAACTTCACAGTTAGAAGAAAACACACCATAAGGGTTCCTACCTTTTTCAAGAGTCAAGATCCTACTGAAAATCTGATGAATACTATGAGCCCTCTCTTTGGAAAAATTTGCAAATGAAATGCAATTAATTAGTTGTTTAAAACTATAGATCATTTATAGAAAACCTGAAGATTTCTCAGAAATAATACACCCCTTATTAAAAATGTCTGCCTTAGATGTAACCAATCCTTCTCATTTATAGAATGTATTTATTGGCTTTGTAACATATCTGTTCTTTCTTGAATACCTCTGTTGTTGTTAGATGCTGTTGAATTGGTTAAAAATCATAGTGACTCATGCATAGCACAGTGAAACACTGCCTCTTCCTGTACCATCCTCACATTTATTGCCTTATTCTAGCCCATTGTTGCCGCCCCTGTGTTAACCCATCTCATTGAGGGTCTTCATGTTTTTCACTCATTCCCTACTTTTTCACTCAATCATGATGTCCTTCTCCAGGGACAGGTCTTTTCTGATAACAAGTTCAAAGTACATGAGACAAGTCTTGCCATCCTCACTTCTAAGGAATATTTTTGTTGTACTTCCAACACAGATTTGTTTGCTCTTCTGGCAGTCCGTGGTATATTTAATATAGTTTGTCAAAACCATAATTTAAAGGCATCAGTGCTTCTCTGGTCTCACTTATGCACTGTCATGATGGGGAAAAAATTCCTTGGAAGAACTTTCCTCTTCTTTTTCTCACGAATGCAGTTTTCAATTTTCTTAAAACTCTTATTAATAAGCTCTGTGTTCTTAAAGAATACCTATCAACACTATCCACTTGAAATTCCAATAAACAGTGGCCATAACCTTTTGACCTTGGCCTCTCTTCCTTGAATTTTACTGGCCCAGCTGATCCCCTGGGAAGCCACTGTTTTCATTGAACATGGTGTTTGAAGGCACCCTGATGAGAGTATTGTTGACAGAACTTGTCTGTAGCCATCCACTGATCTCAGAAACATTTAAGTATGATTTATTTGGAATAAACTCATGAATATTTGACTAGAACCTTACAGGTAATACTTTTTTACTTGGTGGTGGTGGTGGTTACGTGCTGTGGATTTGGTTCTGACTCATAGCGACCCTGTATAGGGTTTCCGAGGCTGTACATCTTTATGGGAGCAGAAAGACTCATTTTACCCATGGAATAGTTGATCGTTTCGAACTGTTGATCTTGAGACTCACAACCCAACTTGTAACCACTACACTACAGGAAAAGTAATATTAATATTTCACCTATGTGATTACAAAGAGCGTTGAGATATATGGTATTAATTAGCCTCCCAGTCTCTCTTTAACGTTTTTCCATGAAATCTCAAAGAGGCTAGACAGGAACCATTGTGGCTAAGAAAAGTGAAAACAAAACAGATCAATTATATTTTACTCAAAGTGGGTAAAGAGTGTATTAACTGAAGGGATTAGTCAGTATATTATTGACAAGAAAGTGAAGAACGTGCAAGTCTTTCTTCAGACATTGAATCTAGGGCACAGCATGGCCTGTTGAAATATCTCTCAGGCTCTCCTTTTCATTTTCTGATTTGATAGTCACCAAGAGACTTTTTTTATTATTTGTTCTATTTCTAAAATGTGCTATTACTGGGAAGGAAATGCACTGGGTAGAAAATGTAAGCTAAGCATTCTTGTTACTGAAACATAAGGCCTACTCCCTTATCATCACCATTTTTATGGAATTCAGTCGTATAGATGACTCAGATTTCTTTTGAGTCCAGTAAAAACTGAAGAATTTTACCTCTTTTCTTAAGTTATGTCTTTTCATATAGCATTTTCTAGTCGAATCTTAGCCTTAGAGACAGAAAATTACTGTGATTTTGTGACAGAAGTTCTTCTGGATCAGACAACACCAATCAAATTATTTGACTATAAACTCAATAGTACCTTCACTAGTAGCTTTAGAGCAAAAAAACAAAAATCAAACCAAAATACAAAGTTGATGATGCTGGTGGATGAAGACGATATTCCAATTCTATCATCTAAGATTATTGTTAATCCCTCCCAGTTTTCATCATTCAATTTGATATCCTCATTAGAACCATTGCAAGAGCTCTGGTGGTGCTGTGGACTAAGCAGGCCCTGCTGCCTCCAGGGGACCTAGGGGAGAATTCATCCCTTCCTTCCTCCACTTCTAGTGGCTGTTTCAGAATTCTGGGGCTTGTAGCTGCATCGCTTCAGTCTTGGCTTCCATATTCACATCTTCTTCTCGTATGTTTGCCTGGCTTTTCCTCTTCCATCTCTTTTAAGATTGTCATTGGATCTAGGGTCCACCTGGATAATCTGAAATGATTTCCTCATCTCAAGATCTTTAATTTAATTAACTCTGCAAAGACCCTTTTTCCAGTTAAGGTTCTAGAGATTCAGATGTGAAAATACCTTTTGGGAGCCACCTTTCAGCCCATTCCACCTTCCCAGTCACTCTTAGTCATATCACTTGCTTTATTTTTATCATAATACTTGAATATAGATGTTTTAGGACATGGTGGCTCTATTCATCTGTAAGTAGGGCATAGCCAACGTCCTAGAGTCTGAGTAACATGGTTAACAATTCCTCCTTATAGGACAGCTGAAGAAATTAAAAAACTGGATCATTTCCTTCCTTATAGAATTTACCCATGGGTTTTATTATAGCATTTGTTGTTGTTGTTAGAGGATAATGTACCAGAGCTGTTGTCAAATCAATACACTTCCTTGGTTGTAATAATATGGTTCAAGATCATAAATACGAGTAGCGTCAAAAGCTAAATTTAATAAGTCTATTTAGATGTTAATTCACAAAAAGCAACTGATTCAGACTCTTAAGGACCAAATTTTTAAGAGCCGTTTATGAAGAGATGAATATTAAAAATTTGTTGTTGCTAAATTTGGTAAGAAGTCATATAAATAATAAGTTGTTGTTGTTGTTGTTAAGTGCCATCGAGTCGGTTCCGACCCATAGATTATCTTTGTTAGTTAGTACAAGGAGCTCTGGTGGTGCAGTGGTTAAGTGCTCAGCTCCTAATTGAAAGATGGGAAATTCAAACCCACCTGCCATCCCATGGGAAAAAGAGATTTGATAGTCTGCTTTTGAGAGTACTTTTACTCTTTGTATAGGGTCACCACTAATCAGAATATGCTTGAGGGCGGTAGGTCTGGCTTGTAAATTAGAACATTATCTACTTATAGAAATCTCTAGATGGAAATTGATATTATGAACAGAATACAGATAATCTCATCTGAATTCAGGAGAAGGAGAACATACATTTATG
This sequence comes from Chrysochloris asiatica, assembly GCF_000296735.1. Classification (NCBI taxonomy): domain Eukaryota; kingdom Metazoa; phylum Chordata; class Mammalia; order Afrosoricida; family Chrysochloridae; genus Chrysochloris; species Chrysochloris asiatica. The sequence goes on from NW_006408657.1 coordinate 5,234,981, forward strand.
AGGAAGAGTCAAAAAGTATTGCT
>NW_006408657.1:5235878-5237245 GCF_000296735.1 Chrysochloris asiatica
CTTGCTGTAAAGATTTGTTCCCTTTTTTGAGCTATTACATCCATAAGTATAGGCAAAGTTCATCAAACTGTAGCAGGTTACTCTTTTTTCCCCTCTTCTCTCTTCTTCTTGTTGAGTTCTGCTCATCCAGCCATCGAAGCCAGATCAAGTGGGTACTATCTGCAAGTAAGGGTGTTCTTGTGCATCTCTCCTCAAGTCATATCAGCTGGATGCTTCACTCTGCACTCTACTCCTCTGTGGCCATGTCACTGCCTCTGGGCCTAGGAGTCCCAGGGTCTTGCAGTACTGCTGGCCATCCAGGTTTGCACCCGGGTTCACAGGGGTCTATTGAATGTGGTCAGATTTAGCTCACAACTTCAATGCTTTTTTCCCCCCTTTCCCTTATCAGTGATCAGCATGGTCACCAGCCAGATCACCTGCCTGCTCATGTATTCCCCTTGAGTCTCAGTCTTGGAAGGGAGTTTGCTCTGAGGGGTCCTGAAGGCTCCCAGTCAAACAGCTTACTTGTTCTTGTAATAACCAATCAGATTGCCATTATAGTTTTGGATTTTTCCTGCCAGTCTTTCTTTCACTAAGTATCTTCTATTATTCTGACCGCTCCAGGGTGTCTACTCGTCCTTTCTAGTGGGAATTTCCTACCTCAGTCAATTCTGGATGGGGTTCTGGATTCCACCTATGGTCTTAGGCAATGTAAAGGCTCCACAGGAAGCCTATTTCACTGGGCAACTTCTAGCACCCTTTAAGGTATTCCCATCAGTTGTAGGTTGAAGACGGACTTACAAGATTTTTGTAGTGATGTTTCTGACAATTCCTTTCTCCCCCCATCCCCAAGTGTCTGTTTTACAATGGTAGGCAAGGGAAACCAAGATTCAAAAGACAGCCAAGTTACCCTTTCAAACCATGCCTTAATCCCTGTATCCCAGAGACCTGTTTTTCCAAGGTTGTGCATACCTCATCATTTACCTCTGTCCCACTTAGCCCATGTAAACCTGCCTTACTGTGCTACCATCAGCTTTGTTCTTCCAATCCCATACCCCTTCTTGTGTATTGCCACCCCCTGGCCATCCCCCGCCCCAGCACCCAAGCTATCCTGTGTCTATTCCCTACCCTGTGCTTTATATTCCCCGCCCTCCCTCCCCTCCTCTCATCCCATACATCCTGGTCATCAGCAAATATATTTACATAATTTTTTTCCCTTTTTAAGGTGAGTTATTTTTCTTAGTCTTTTGCAAAAATGGTCCTATGCAGTATTTCTCCTTTTGTGACTGACTAATTTCACTCAGCATAATGTCCTCAAGGTTCATCCATGTTATGCGGTGGCATGCAGCTTTCTTGTTGTTCTTCAAGGTAGCATAATATTCCATTGT
>NW_006408657.1:5242855-5268316 GCF_000296735.1 Chrysochloris asiatica
ACCACCATAGAGGTGCATAGATAGATATTGAGAAGTTAATGGGAGAAACATTGTCTACTATTTTTGTCTCTGAAAGTCAGTTAGGTATTTGTGTGTGCACAGCATAATTATCAAGATAGTTGCATCGTTTTATGTTGGGGTTTTACAGACTGTTCTTATGGTTTGTCTGTCAGGCCTGACAGGCCTGATTTTTTCTTGTTGGATATGCCAGTGTCCCACACAAGTTAATTTTAGGGTTGGGACCCAGAGGCTGACGTTATAAGTAGCCACCAAAGAATTTACCCTGGGTCTGATAGGGTTCTTTCTCTCTGTGCTGTCAGAAAATTTGGGGCTCAACCCTAGGCTTTTTTGGGGAGAGTGAGCAGCTTGAAGGTGTCCAAGCTAAGCAAAGAAGGCACAACAGGGAACAGGAGGGGAAAAAAATGTGTAGAATCCCCCTGCACTTCCTTTTGCAAATGTCACTGCATTTTAGGGCTGGTTCCCTGTGCCTGTGTTGCTATAGCCCTGCCTTCTGAACTCTGCCCAGGCAGGGTGACCACAGAGGGAGTCCCATGTCTAAAGCAATTCCTAAATCACATTATTTTCCTTTATACCGGTGATTTTTTCACTGTGTTGTATGGGAAACTAACACCCTGCACCTTATGCTAGATCCAGAGCTCTGGTGCTGTTCCCTGAAAGCAGCTTCTCTGGGTTTTCAGTCCCTCCCCTACAGAGCTTGTCCTACCTGACTCTGCCTCAGCTGCCACCAGAACCGTATTTTTGGGTCTATACACTTCTTAAGGCAGTGTTTCCATCTCTCTAAACCTCCCTGATGAATTCCAGGAACTCAAATTGTGCTCACTTTAAATGTTCTTAGAATTTGGGGAACAAAAGAAAGTCAAAAGGAACAAGATCAGGGCTGTAGAGTGGATGGGGTAGGGTTTATTAATGAAATTCTCATAGGACAGCTGTTGCTACCCTTGAAGAACAAGCGATTGCGTTGTTGTCATGGAAAAAGAAGTTTTTCCATTACAACCCATCTTTCCCGGACTTTTTCTCAACAATGCACTTTTAAATTTTCTTAAAATTTCTTCCTAATAAGCCCTCATAATTGCCCTAATAATTGTCCTTCAAGTAAACGTATCAAGATTACCCCTTTTTGATCTCCCAAAACTGTTGCCATAACCTTCTGAGTTGACCTTTGCCTTGAACTTAAGTTCGCTTCACCGACCCAGTACATTCCTTCAGAAGCCACTGTTTTGATTAGACTTTTATTTATTTGTTTATTTTCTTTTGAAGGTATCCTACCGAAACTAAGACAAGTGTATTACTGAGAGAACTTTTCTGCAGCTCTCCACTGATGGCAGAGAAATGTTCACACAAATTTTTCTTGGAATAAACCCATGCATGTATGAACTAGAACCCTAGTAACAATGCTTTTTGACATATCTTCATATATAAATAAATAGAAAATAACCATTACAATTGTTTACTCGTCTGTTTTGTTCTAAGAGTTTTATAGTGTTTGTTCTTTTTTTTTTTTTTTTTTAAACTTCTATTGTGATCTTAGTGATACTTTACAAGGAAGAATATCAGTTTTACACTCACCATTTCTTTGCAATAATTACAATCTCCTCCATGCATCACCATTCAACAGTATTTGCTTATATTCCCTCTGTTTTTTGGTTTGCTTTGTTTTGTTTTTGGTGGTGGGGGAGGGGAGGGATGTACATAAAAACACTCAGGATGCTTTCAAACTTGTCTGGATGGGGCTGGTGAAAGGAGATGGGAATAAGACTCTCGCAGTTCAGTTGTGAATAATTGATATCAGGACTGACTGTGATTGTTGTAAATGTTCATGTAGATGTTTTGTTAACAAAAGGAGGGGAGTGGTTGATCTTGCACTCTAGGAGTGGAGGACCCTTGTACCATCAAGGGAGAAATGTATCATCACCAAAGGGCACTTTCTGCAAGTCTGCATCCTGGCCACCAGCACTCAGTCACTCTCTTTCCATGAGTCTACAGTCTTCAGCTGCTCCCTCTCTCCATGTCCCCATCTCTGCCTCCATCTCTGGTGTCGCTGCTTCTCTGGATAGGGTCCTGCATTCCACTTGTGCTCTTCTCACTTGATGGTCCTAAGGTCCTCTGTTTCTGGATTGTAAGATTAACTACTCCCCCTTTTTTGTTACAAAACTTCTATCTTTACCGTTGTGACAGTCGTAATTAGTCATGATAACAATTACTATTGAATCATAGGAATCTTATCCCCATCTATTTTCACCAGACCCATCTAGACAAGGTGAAAACTATTCAGTGGGGACTCTGTCTTCCCTCGCACACTCTGAAACTAAAGTACCTCTTGAAAACTTGTAAGCCCATCACTTTGTGCCTTTATCACCCTTTCATTTTTAGGTGGCCAATGTCTAAGTTGCCCATCCATATCTACCCTGTATACAGAGGTGATAGGATTGATCCTTGATGTGAAAACTCCTTCCCTCTCAATTGGTATTTGAGTTACTATATCCATAAGTAGAGGTCAAGTTCATCAAATTGGAGCAATTTGCAGTTGTTTTCTTTACCAAAAAGTTGTGTTTTTTTTTAACTTCCTCTAGTTGAGTTCTTATCATCAAGCCATTGAAGCTAGGTCTAATGGGTATTATCTACAAGTTGGGGCATTCTTGTGTGTCTCCCCTCACTTAATATCAACTGGACACTTCACTCTCAGCTCTAGCCCTTCGTGACTATATCATTGTCCATGAGCTCAGGAGTCCCTAAGTCTCACCACACTTAAGACCAACTAGACCTTCCTCTTCTTTCTCTCATCTCCAGGTTGACAGGAATCTACAGAACATGGTTGAACTCAGCCCATATCTTCATTGCTGCCTTTCTCCCTTCTTCCACTCACTAGTTGACAAACGTGGTCACCAGAAATCTTACATGCCTGCTCATGTTTTCCCTTTGAGTTTGTCTTGGAGGGGACTTGATTGCTTACCTTGATGGCTCTCCAGAGAACAACTTGCTTATTCTTATAGTAGCTAATCAGACTGTCATTTTTGTTTTTGATTTTTCATGCTGGTCTTTCTTTCAAGAAGTATCTTCTGTTGTTCTAGCTGTTCCAGGCTGGTTTGCTTGTCCTTTCATGTGGAAATGTCCCACCTCAGAAGGTTCTGGATGGGGCTCAGGATTCCAGCTAAGGTCCTATACACAACAAAGGCTCCGCTGTAGGCCCATTTCACTGGGAAAGTTCTAGAGCCCCTTTTAAGTATTTTAATCAGTTATAGGTTGAAGATGGTCTTATAATATTTCTGTAATCATGTTTCCCGATATTCTTTTCTATCTCATTCAATTGTCAATTTTACAATAGTAGGCAAGGGAAACCAATATTCATAAGACAGTCAAGTATCTTAACATTATTTCTCATCTTTTACCCATTCAGACTATGCCTTGATCCTTGTATCACAGAGCCCTGTTGTTCCAAGGTTGAATATACATCACTATTTACCTGTGTCACATTTAGCCCATGCAAACCTGCCTCAGTGTTCCCCTATCTACCTTGTTCTTCTATCCCTCACCCCCTTCTTGTGTATTGTCCTCCCCAATACCCAAACTACGATGCGTCTATTCCCTACCCAGTGCTCTACCATCCCCTCACCCCATCCTCCCACCCCCCTGGTAATCAACAAATACTTTTCCCCTTTTAGTATGGGTATCTTTTCTTAAGCTTTTACAGGAATGGTATTATGCAACCTAATGTCTTCAAGGTTCACTCATGTTATGTGATGGCTTGCAGATTCCTTGTTATTCTTCAAGGTAGTATAATATTCCATCATGTGTATGAACCAACATTTGTTTATCTATTCTTCCCTTGATAGTCTTTGTTCTTATATTTAGAATATTGACACATTTTGAGTTATATTTTATATATCATGTGAGGCAGGAGTTCAACTTCACTTTCTTCATATAGATATCTAGGTGTTTGAGCACCATTTTTGGTGTTCAAATTTGGATGACTTTTACTTCCTCTTTTTTTTCTTTTACTTCTTTTTATCGTCAGACTGCTCTGACTAAAACTTTGAGCACAATGTTGAATACGAGTGGGCTTCACAAAGTTCTCAGAAAAATTGAATGAGAAGATAATGGATTTTTTCCATTAATTCTTACTTCATAGCTGTGGTGAAATTAGACACTCTTGTCTTATTCTTGATCTTAAGGGGACATCTTTTAGTCTTTTAACATAGAACATTATGTCAGCTGTGGATTTTTCATAAATACCCTTTATCAGGTTGAGGAAGTTCCCTTCCATTCCAAGTATTTTTGTTATTGGTGGGTGTTAGATTTTGTGAAATGCATTTTCTTCTTCAGTTGAGATGACCAAGTGTGTGCATGCATGCATATATGTGTTTGTGCATGTGCACTTTTCTTTGTTTCTTTGCTCAGAAACCCTATACAGGGTCGTTATGGGTCAGAACCAACTCAGCGACACACAACAACAACAATTAATGTGATTGACTGTCTTATATTGAACCACCCTTGGATACCTTGGATAAATGCTAATTGGTCTACTTATTCCTTTTATATGTTTCTGGATTCAATGTACTAGTATTTTGTTGAGCATTTTTGCATTATGAGAGAGCGTCAAAGATTCGTTGAAAATTCCATTGTCTTTCAATTCCATTAGTCTGTAATTGTTTTCTTATGATATTTTTAACTGGCTTTAGGTATAATGTAATGTTGGCCTCATAGAATGATTTAGGAAGTGTTCCCACCTGTTATTACCATGTCAATACCAAGTCTGGCTTCTCCTGGCTTCACAAGGGGGAAAGAGAAGCAAACTCAGAATCAACCCAATGCCAATTACTATGAAGCAGAGATCAAGCATGCTTCCACACTACAACCTTCTTTACCCTATTCTATCACCAACCTTCCCTCCTACAATATTCTGTGCTTCACATCTGGGTTCTATAATCCATGCAATGGCCACACAGAACTCATAACAATACTCACAATTATGGGAAGTGAACAGGGTACAAATCAGGATCAAAACCAACTCAGGACGCAGCAGTTCTCCAGTCAGGAATGCCTCTTGTCTGCCATACTGCAGGCACACCTCACTCTTGTTTTCAGCCTCTCAGTCCTGTGTTCTCTTGGTCTCTGCCTTACTTGACCCTGTGTTACAAAACTCTTTTAGCCAGTCTGTAAATGCCCAAAGGGCACATTCGTCAAGCCAGTCTCCTGCCTGTAAGAACTCAGCTTTCCTCAGTCCAAAGGCCTAGAGCCTGGAAATGCTGTCTCTCCATACCGCTGCCTTATGCAGTCACCTCTGCAGTCACTGTTTTTCTAGGTGGGGCTGTCGCATATCACTCATGCTCTTCCTTCTTGATGGCCCTGGAATTTCCCATCTCTGCTTCTCAGATGACCCCTTTTAAACCTAGCTGGGGGGGGGGGGCAAAACTAACCAATTCCAGCCTTAGAGTCCTATATACCTTACTTGCATGGTCCCACCCAATTTCTTGGGATCCTGGAATGGCATTGTGGGATAAAGCTCTGGACCACAAGGCTGGTTTGAAAAATAAGGTTTGCAGTTCAAACTCACCATGTGCTCCTGGAACACTATGAGTCAAAATCAACTGCAAGACACTAAGCAACAACTACCCAATTATCTAGTGGAAATAAAGAAGACTTTGAATAGAAAAGCCACATCAAGCAAATTTAAGGCACCACACTACCTCTTCTCAATTTTGTAAGAATATGAGAAATATTGGTTGTTAATACTTCTTTAATTAATTGAATTCACCAGATAAGCCAACTAATGTGAAGTGTTTCTTAGCTGTAAGGTTTTTATTAGTGATTCAATCTTTTTACAATCAAGATCTGCTGAAATTATCTACTTCTTCTTGAGTCAATTTAGGTAATGTGTGTTCTTTGAGAAGTTTTCCATTTTATCTAGGTTAGTTAAATTTGGGTGTACAATTGTTAATAGTATCGTCTTGAAACATTTTTCACTTTTATAATGTCAGTTATAAAGTCTCATTTTCACTTCTGAGTTTAACTACTTGCATCGTCTATCTTATTTCTTTGTCAGTCCAGCTAAAAGGTTGTCAATTTTGTTACTACTTATTAAAAAACAATTTTTGGTGTTATTGATTCTTTCTATTGTTTTTCTATTGCCTATTTCATTTATAGTCTTCCTAATTTTTTCAATTCAATTGATTCTACTAACTTGGCATATGTTTTTCTAATATTTTCTAGTTCCTGAAGGTATAAACTTAAATAATTGATTTGAGGTCTTTCTCTTTTTTTTAATGTAGGAGTTTACAGCTATAAATTTCCTTCTGAGCATTGTCCTTGCTCTATTCCATGAGTTTTGTTATGTTCTATTTTTTTGTTTTCATTTATCTCTAAATATTTTAGAATTTCCCATATAATTTCTTTTTTGACCCATTGGTTGTTTAAGAATATATTATTTAATTTCCACATATTTGTGAAATTTCCTGTTTTCTTTCTGCTATTGATTTCCAGCTTCATACTATAAGGTGGGAAAAGATATTTGTATGATTTTAATCTATTTAGATTTATTGACACTAGTTTGTGGTTATCATATATGGCCTATCCTTGGTAATAAAACATGCATACTTTAGAATAATGTACAAAGGGGTTTCAAAGAGGTCATGGAAGAATAGAATTAAAAGATAATGACATTTTTCCATGAACTTTTTGGAGCGCCCTCGCATCGTTGGGTGGAGTGTTCTATATGTCTGTTTGTGCTAGTTGGCATATAGTGTTGTTCAGGCCCTCTATTTCCTTGTGGATCTTTAGATAGTCTATCCATTACTTAAAGTAGTATTTTGAAGTCTCCAACTATTATTGTAGAACTTTCTGTGTTTTTTCCTTTAATTCTATCAGTGTTAGTTTCATAAGTTTGGGACTCTGTTCTTAGGTACATGTATGTTTGCGTATGCATAGGATAATATTCAGTTCAAGAAATTTGACACTAACAATGTTGGTACAGCATTACTTCAGTCTTAAAGTGGCAATCTTAAGTAGAGCAGCAAAACATCAAGGTGAAGAAATAATATGGCAAGCAAAATCTCAGAAACAAGTCTTTCCTTCATTCAGGCAAAATGGACAAAGGTAACATAGAAAATGAGGTCAATTATCTGATGAGTTAGATATTAATGATCTTTCTGTGAAGAGTAGAATATTAGTGATGCTCAACAGGAAGTTTTGATGCAAACTGCAACTCATTGTCATAAATATACACAGAATGGCCAGCAAGTAGAGATGACTAGAAGATTATAGAATATACAGCAGTAGCCAGAGATTCGCTTGCTTCATCAAAAAGGATTCTCAAATCAGTATTTGTCAAAATTCAAGGAGGCAATGAAAGTTGCATTATAAATTAAATCATGAAATGGGATGGTCCAGTCAATTACTGTTAGGAGACAGAGGCCTGTATTCCAAAATGACCGCTGAATGATTATATGATTTTTTTAACAGGCCATCTGTTTATTAAGAAGACTGAAAATTTTTAGACAAATTTAACTTCTCCTTTATTAAAGTCTATTCCCCTGATAGTATAGTTGGCTGTTAAAAAATGGCTTAGTGTCAAGCTATGAATAAATGTGATGATTCATGTAAATCTAAGCTCAGTTGTGTGGTTATAAATGCCATTTGTTGTTGTTAAGTGCCACCCAGTGCATTCCTTGTTATGTCTTTACTGTTTTCTTATTCAGCAATGCAAGTTCTTTCAGTATTACTTAACTAGATCTCTTAAGCTTGCAAACTATTAATCTTTGGGTAAACTTACAACACAGATTTCTCTTTAAGAGATAGAGATATATTCAGTGTTTTCAGTATTGTATTCTAAAGGTTAATATATCATAGAGGTTTTGAAATTTTGAATCAAATCTCACAGATTTGATTCAAAGGCAATGCAATCTTCTTGCACCAAAGAACAAAGGAGAAAGGCCATGGATAGGAGTAAAAAGGTTGGTTATTCTGATTGAAGTTTTACTACAAATAAGATCTTGCAGCTGTATGAAAACATCATTTTTTTGTTGTTGTTATTAAGTGCCTTTGTGTTGGTGGGTTTGCAGTCCAATGCTGATCCTACAACACCACACCAGGAAAACCATCATGGACCTTATTAACTTCTCTATTTAAATTGGAAAGACATTTTGTTAGTTTGGGTTCTTCCAAAATCAAAAGCTTAACAAAAACTTGAGTACATGTTACTTTTATAGGAAGCAGTCTGAGAAAATAAAATGAATGAGGACAGTATAATCAGACTCTGTTTCCTAGTGCTGCTATAACAAAAATGCAAGTGAGTGGCTTTGAAGAACAGGCGTTTACTTCCCCACAGTTCAGGACACTAGTAGTCCAAATTCAAGGCGCTGGGTCTATGAAAAGATTATTTCTCTATGTGTAGGCCACAGAAAAAGATCATTGTCTCTTTCAGCATCTCTTCATTCCTTGGCAATCTTCATCTGACATCTAACTTCCCTCATTGTGGTTCCTTTGTACCTAATCTACTCTTTTTAAAAAGCAGTGCAAAGAGGGCTCCCCGGCGGAGCGGGGACCAGAGCCTGGTCCCAGGCCCGGGCCGGAGTCCGGAGAAGACTTTGAGATAGTGGACCGGAACCAACTGCCGAACCCTGGTGAGCTGAAGAGCGCAGCGCAGCGCAGCAGCGGGCGGCGACGGAAAGTTGGTCGGCGCCCTTCATGACCCTGGCGCAAAGAGAGCCACGGGGAACCTGTCGGCTAACTACCGGAGCGCGCTGCGAGCGGCGGCTGGGCGCGGCAGAGGAGACAGCAGTGCCAGATGATGGAGGAGAGTGCCAACCTGATGCACATGATGAAGCTCAGCATCAAGGTTCGGCTCCAGTCTGCTCTGAGCCTGGGCCGAAGGCTGGACGCAGACCATGCCCCCTTGCAGCAGTTTTTGGTAGTGATGGAGCACTGCCTCAAACACGGGTTGAAAGGGCTCCTTGGTTTGAGGACGACACCAAGAAACTAAGATAGCTGAGAGAGAGTGAAAGACATGAGAGAAGTGAAGAGAAGCTGAACCATGGCAGTCTCTACAGACCACAGTGAGGAGGTAGACTTTTTTTTTCTGAGTGTATTGGAGGGTTTTAAACAAAGGAGAAATGTGACCTGACATAATTTCAAAAGAACTTTCTGCCGTGTGGAGAATAAGGGTTGGAAGGTGACAGTATTAGATTATTGTAGCAGATGCTAGTGATGATTTGAAGAAATCAAACATGGGTTTCGTGTCAAGTTGGAGGGAAAAGGAGTCTCTGTGTGCCACAAACAGTTAAGCACTCGAAAAGTTGATGGTTCCAACCCATCCAGAGCCATCTCAGATGAAAGGCCTGACCATCTGCTTCTGAAAGGTCACAGCCTTAAAAACCTCATGGAGTGGGTCAGCTACAACACTAGGTGTCACTGTGTGTCAAAATCAACTCACAGCAACTGGGGCTTTGTTTGTTTGTTTGTTTAGGAGAAAGAAAGGGGAAGGATTTCCAAGGTGTTCATGAGACACCTATTTTATTTCATGGGCGATAAATACTTAACACATAGTTGGTACAGCAGAGAAACCCCGTTGCCAGAGAAAAGGGAGAGCTAATTTATTACTTGATCTCCTACAGTCCCCAAGACTAAACCAGGGTTAAGCAGTTGAGTTCTGCTGCTTTCACTTGGATTTTGAAGAGACTCTGGGCCCCTGAAGAAATTCTGCAACCTGTTCTTATGAATAACACTGTTTCCTCTTTTTAGTTAAGAAGAGTTTTATTGGTCAAAATAAGTCTTTCTTTGGTCCTTTGGAGCTGGTGGAGAAACTGTGTCCAGAAGCATCAGATATAGCCACTAGTGTCAAAAATCTGCCAGAATTAAAGTGAGTGCTGTTTGAAAAAAAAAGCAGTGGTGATTAGGATTTGGACACACACTCTACTGATACGGCTTCATTAACTTCAAAAGGAAACCCCTAATTGCAAACCAGATTGCATACACAAGTGATATTGTTGATTTAGACTCATAACGACCCTGTATAGTAGGGGTTGGGAACATCCAACCTGTGGGCTATGTTGTTGTTGTTAAGTGCCATCGAGTCGATTCCGACCTATAGCGACCCGGTATAGGGTTTCCGAGGAGCAGCTGGTGAGCTTGAACCGCTAACGTTGCAGTTCAAATGGCTTGGCAGTCAGTCTGGCGCATTAACCCACAGTGCCACACCAGGCCATGTAAGGCCAGTGAAATCACTTGGACTGGCAATCGTAGTTCCAAGCATTACATTGTAGTTGTTGTTGTTGTTAAGTGCCGTTGTTTCTGACCCATAGCGACCCATTATAGGGTGTCCTAAAAGCAGTGGTGAGCTTGAAAGTCACAGTTCAAACGACTTTCCTGTCCAGTGCATTTGTGAGTTAATTAAATGTTTGACCAAATAGAGCAAGCTAATTTTTTTTTTCTTTTTATGTTTGTATTGTGAGGTTTGTATTACATGGGAGAGCATCAGCTTTACACTCATCCTATCATATTTCCACCCCTTGCCTTGATGGCTCCCGGGTGAACAGCTTACTTGTTCTTGTAGCAATCAATCAGACTGCCATTATTGTTTCAGATTTTTCCTGCCAGTCTTTCTTTCACAAAGTACCTTCTGTTCTTCTAGCCATTCCTGGCTGGTCTACTTGTCCTTTCCAGTGGAAATTTCCTACCTCAGTCAGTTGTGGATGGGGTTCTGGATCTCACCTATAGTCTTGTGCAATGTAAAGGCACCACAGGAAGCCTTTTTCACTGGGCAACTTCTAACCCCCTTTAAGGTATTACAATCAGTTATAGGCTGAAGATGGACTTACAAGTTTCCTATAGTGATGATTCTGACTATTCCTTTCTCCCCCCTCAAGTGTCTATTTTGCAATGGTAGGCAAGGGAAACCCTTCCAACAATGCCTGAATTGATGTATCCCAGAGCACTTTTGTTGCAAGTGTGTGAATACCACATCATTTACCTCTGTCCCACTTAGCCCATGTGAACCTGCCTAACCGTTCTCCGATCAGCCTCGTTCTTCCAATCCTCTCCCTCTTCTTGTATATTGACCCCACCTCACCCCCTGAACCCAAGCTATCCTGTGCCTATTCCTTACCCTGTGCTCTGTCTTCCCCTCCTTCCCTCACCTCCTTTCATCCCATACATCCTGGTGATCCGCAAATATATATATAATTTCCCCCCCTTTAGTGTGGGTTCTTTTTCCTACTCTTTTACAATAATGGTCCTATGCAGTATTTCTCCTTTTGTGAATGACTAATTTCACTCAACATAATGTCCTCAAGGTTCATCCATGTTATGCGGTGGCTTGCAGCTTCCTTGTTGTTCTTCAAGGTAACATGACATTCCATTCTGTGTATGTACCACAGCTTTGCTCTTCACTCTAGTCCTCGGTGACTACTATGTCACTGACTCTGGGCCCAAAAGTCCCCAGGTCTTGTCACACTGCTGGGCAACCAGGTCTCCATCCGGGTTCACAGGAGTCTACTGAGCATTGTAAGGCTTAGCTCGCAGCTTCATTGCTGTTTTTCCCTCATTTCCCCTTATCGGTGATGTACATGGTCACCAATCAGAGCATGTATTCCCATTGAGTCTTAGTCTTAGAAGGAGGTTTGCCCTGAGGGGACCTGACCACTTGTCTTGATGTCTCCTGGGAGAGCCACTTACTTGTTCTTGTAGTAATTAGTTGGTCTGCATATATTGTTTTGTATTTTTCCTGTCAGTCTTTCTTTCAAGAAGTATATTCTGTTCTTCTAGCCGCTCCAGGTTGATTTGCTTGTCCTTTCAAGTGGAAATTTCCCACCTCAGAAGATCCTGGATGCTGTTCAAGATTCTACCTATGGTCTTATGTAATGCAGATGCTCCACATTAAGCTTACTTCACTGGACACATTGTAACCTCATTTTAGGTATCCCATTCAGTTATAGGCAGAAGATGGACTTACAAACTTTCTATGGTTATATTTCCGGCTATTCCTTTTTCTCCCCCTCAAGTGTCTATTTTATAATGGTATGTCAGGGAAACCGAGATTCAAAAGACAGCCAAGCATCTTAACATTTTATTTCTCCCCTTTTCCCAATTCCAACCATGTCTCAATCCCTGTATCCCAGAGCCCTGTTGTTCCAAGATTGTGCATACATCTTTATTTACCTCTGTCCCACTTCAGCTTCACATTCATCCTATTATATTTCATTTCATTGCAATGATTACAATCCCCTCCATGCATCATCAAATAACCAAATGATACACCCCCACAGGCCCGCCCCCTGGCTGTCAGCAAACAGCTCCTCTCCCTCCCTGTGTCCCGTGTTCCCAGTCACTCCATCTATCCACGTCATCATCTCTGTCTCCATGCCTGGCTTCACTGCCTCTCTGTGTAGGGTCACACTCTCTGCTCTTCTCACTTGATGGTCCCTCTGCTCCTGAGCTGCAAAGTCAATCACTCCCCTCCTTATGCCAAAAAAAAAAAAAAAAAAAAAAAAAAAAAAAAAAATCTACCTCTACATTTCCGACCCTCATAGTCAGTGTTGATGGCAGTTATTCACTATTGTACCACAAGAGTATTATCCCCATTTCCTTTCACCAGCCCAGTCCCAACAGATTGGAAATAATTCAGTGGAGGTTCTGCCTACACCTGCCCTGTCTGGAACTAGGCTCCCTCTTGAAAGCTTGTAAGCCAGTCACTTCTTGCCTTTATAGCCACTACCCCCTTTTTGGGTCTGGTCAATTTCTAGCCCCCTTTAAGGTATTCCAATCAGTTATAGGCTGAAGACGGGCATACATCATCATTTACCTCTGTCCCACTTAGCCCATGCGATTCTGCCTAACTGTTCTCCCATCTGCCTTGTTCTTCTTTTCCTCTCCTCCTTCTTATGTATTACCAGCCCTCCCCCCCCCCAGCACCCATTTTCCTGTGTCTATTCCCTACCCTGTGCTCTATCTTCCTCTCCCTCCCTCCCCTCCTCTCATCACCTACATCTCGGTGATCAGCAATTATATATATAGTTTTTTTTGTTTTTTCTACTTTTGGGTGGTTTCTTTTTCTTACTCTTTTACAATAATGGCCTTATGCAGTATTTCTCCTTTTGTGCCTGGCTAATTTCACTCAGCGTAATGTCCTCAAGGTTCATCCATGTTATGTGGTGGCTTGCAGCTTCCTTGTTGTTCTTCAAGGTAGCATAGTATTCCATTGTGTGTATGTACCACAGTTTGTTTATCCATTCTTCAGTTGATGGGCACTTTGGCTGTCTCCATCTTTTTGCTATTGTAAATAGTGCTGCTATGAACATTGGTGTGCATATATCTACTCGTGTTATGGCTCGTATTTCTTGTGGGTAAATACCAAGTAGAGGAATTGCTGGATCATAAGGTATTACTATTTCCAACCTTCTGAGGAAGTGCCATATGGCAAAATTTCATCTCACACACTTTGGGCATGTTATCAGATAGAACTGGTTCCTGAAGATGGTTAGCAAAAAAGAAGACCTTCAGTGACATGGATTGACACAGTGACTGAAACCATATGCTCAAACCTGGGAAAGGTTGTGAAGATGGTTCAGTGTTTCACTGTCTTGTACATGAACTTGCTTCAAGTCAGAATGGACTCAACAGTACCCAGCAACAACAAAATAACCATTATTTATGACATGAATATGGATACAAATTTCTCTTTCCATATAAACCATCCCCAAATTTTTTAAGTCCATAACAAATGTTCAACAGAAATGACTCAACAAATAATTCCAAACATTAATTATTCACTGAAATGTTAGGCATGATTCTTAGAGTAAAAAATAAATTTTTACTTTTATGATCTAGTGAGATAGAAAAAAATCCAGCACACTAATAAGATAGTTCTGGAAATTAGGGTGCTTTGAGCTAAACCAAGGCTTATAGTTGATAAGAGGATGACTTGGGAGCAACTTTAGATTGAGGAGGGGACATATGATTTCAGGCCTGACTAATAAGAAAGAAGAAGCAATGGGGAAGACTGCAGCAAATAGGAGACGGAAGAACATCTGTAAAGATTCTGAGGTAGAAGAACTAGGGGGATGTCTGCAGAACAGGATGGTCAGTGTGGTTAGGAAAGAGTGAGTGATTGGAAAGTTGTACTAAATGGAGTAAAGATGGTGGGCAGGGGCTAGAATAAAAGTCTTGTAGGGCCCAGGAAGAACTTTGATTATTATCAGTATTATTATTTAGCCTTAGTATACTCTCCTATACTTGTTTCCTTTTTTCTCTTTACTCAGCTCTGCAATTTAATAAACCATGTAGTATAGCCACTACCCGTAATCATTACCAACATTCCCATCACCATAAGCTAACAGTCACTCAACAGAAACTTCCCTATCCTCATTCCTCCCACCCCCGATAACCACTCATAAACTATGTTCTCTATGCATTTGTCTCTTCTTGTTATTTCATATAAAACACTTCTGAAAGAAATGAAAAAGAATTAAATAAATGGAAAAACACCTTGTGATCATTGATTGAGAGAATTCATATTTTAAACTGTCAATACTATCTAAAATAACCAATAGATTTAACATAATACCAATCAAAACCCCAATAACTTTCTTTACAAAAACAGAAAAACCAATCTTCAATTTTATATGGAAAATTGAGGAGCCAAACAGTCAAAGCAATTTTACAGAAAGATACCAAAAGAGGAAGACTCTCACTTCCTGACTTCAACACAGACTCTACAATGACAGTAATCTAATCAATCTGGTATTGGTATAACACTAGGCACATAGACAAATGGAATAAAATTGAGAGTATAAATATAAAATTATACATTTATTGACAATTTATTTTCAAGAAGGTTACTAAGTCCATTCGACGGTGAAGTCAGAGTCTCTTTAATAAATGTTGCTGAGAAAATCAAGCTGAAGAATGAATCAGGCTCCATGTCTCACATCATGTTGTTAAGTGCCAATGAGTCTGTTCTAACTCATTGTGACCACGTATAAAACAGAATGAAACACTGTCCTATCATGTGCCCTCCTCATAATCACTGTTACAATTTGGTCCATTGTTGCTGCCTCTGTGTCAATCCATCTCATTGGGGCCCTTCCTCTTTTTCACTGACCTTCTACTTTACCAAGCATTATGTCCTCCAAAGACTGATCACACTTAATAATATGTCTCCCCATCCTCGCTTCTAGGGTTCATTCTGGTTGTATTTCTTGCAAGACAGATTTGTTTGTTATTCTGGCAGTCCATGACACTTTTAATATTCTTCATCAACACCACAATTCAAGTGCACTGATTATTCTATAGTCTTCCTTTTTTATTGTCCAACTTTCACATCCATATGAAGTGATTGAAAATACGATGGCTTGGGTCACATGTGCCTTAGTCCCCAAACTGTAATCTTTGCTCTTTAACACTTTAAAGAGGTCTTTTGTAGCACACTTGCCTAATGCAACACACCGCATAGCTTTATTTCCTAAATTGCTTACTAATTCAAAATGGATCAAGCTCTTTAATATAAAAATTGCTTTTGTTAAGTGCTATTGAGTTGGTTCAGACTCATAGCTGTCTTGTTTCTGAGGAGTGGCTGGTGGGTTTGAACTTCTGACCTTAGAGTTAGCAGTCCAGTGCTTATCCTACAGCGCCACACCAAGATTCAAACCATAAAATTCTCAGAATAAAACATAGGGCTGTAACTGTGGTTCTTAGTCTCTAAGGGTGAATTATCAGATATTATAGCAAAAGAGGAGTCCTGGTAAGGCACTGTAGAGTAAGCACTGAGCCGTAGGGTCAGTTTGAACCACAAGCTTGGAGGTGGTTAAGAAACCCTATACAGGGTCACTATGAGTTGAAACTGACTAGATGGAACTTAACAACAACAACAAATAACAAAAACACAAGCAGCACCAGACAAAACAGATAAATATACCTCATGAAAACTAAATAATTTTTAAATGATTTGTTAAAAAAATAATAATAAGTATAGCAACAACCTACAGACTGGGAAACTATCTTCAAGAACCATATATTTGACAAAAGTCTAATACAAAATATGAATAAAATGTCTACAACTTAACAATGAAAAGACAAACAACCCAGCCAAAAAGGGCAACGGGCTTAAAGAGACATTTCACCAAAGATGATATTCAAGTGGTCAACAAACTTAGGAAAAACACTTAATGTTGTTGACATTGTTGTTGTTCTTTAGTGCCATTGAGTAAGTTCTGACTCATAGCAATCCTATATAGGGTTTCCTAGGAGCAGCTTGTGGGTTTGAACTGCTGACTTTGTGGTTCACAGTCCAGTGCAGAGCCTACAGCGCCACACCAAGAGTCCTAGATACATACAATGGAATAGTACTCAGCAATAAACAGAAATGAAGCTCTGATCCATGATGCAGGATGAATAAATCTCAAAATTTTTACGCTGAAAGAAATAAGTCAATCACAAAAGTACAAATATTGCATGAATCACTTGCAAGAGTATGAAGGTTTTTTTTTGGGGGGGGGGGGAGGGAAGTATTTTTCTCCTCTAGTAATTATCTCTAGTAGAACCTAAGCTGGCAATGATATAATATTTTTTTGCTGTAAGATAAGAACTGGACTGCACATCACAAGGTTAGCAGTTCAAATCCACCAGTCGCTCCTTGGAATCCTTATATAGGATCCCTAAGGAGCTCTGGTAGCACAGTGATTATGAATCGGGCTGCGAACCTTAAGTTCAGCAGTTCGAAACTACCAGCTGTTCCTCGGGAGAAAGATGAGGCTTTCTGCTCCGGTAAAGATTTACAGCCTCGGAAACTTTGCACAGGGTCGCTATTAGTCAGAACCGACTCCAGTACTTAACAACAACAATAGCATGAGTCAGAACCCACTCACAGGCACTTAGCAGCAACAGGAGGGATCGCCTCTAGGGAAGGGCCCTGAGTGACGCACACACAACCAGATGACTTTCCTTTCTGCATATAATTTTTTGACAGCCCTTTGGTCCTAATCATTTTCTTTCTTTTAGAAATCACTGCCTGGTCTGCACTTATAAACTTTCAGACACTTCAAACTATATTGTAAAATGGTTTCTTTTTTAAATCTTAAGAGTTTTGAATTTTCTGAATGTTTCTGACAAGGTTTAGGTGTTAAGTCATCTTAGACCCAACTTTCAGTTGAAATTTGTTGTTTTTATTAAGTGTCGTCCGGTCGGTTCTGACTCATAGCAACTCTGTACAGGGTTTCCGAGGAGCCGCTGGTGAATTTGAACCGCCGACCTTGTGGTTCAAACTGGCCTTGCGGTCTAGTATTTCTCCTACAATGCTACAGAAAAGGGATTTACTTTAGGTTTTTTTCTTTTTTTCTTTCTTCCTTCCTTCCTTTCTTTGTTTTTTCATATAGCATTGATCTGATTCCAGAAGACTCAGGTATGCACATACATTTTTTTTTTCTCCTTCCGGTCTCCCCACACACACATCACACGCCAAGGTCAAGTAAAATTGATTTTTTAACACGAAAAGTAAGAAATTTCTGAATAGCTCAAAACTACTCAGTGTTACCTCAAAACTAAGAGATAAAACTTGCTAACATTTATTAACAAGCCCTGGTGTGGCTCAGTTGAATAAGCATTGGACTGCTAATTACAAGGCTGGCAGCTCAAAACCACCAGCCACTCCTTGGAAATCCAATATATAGGATCGCTATATATTGGAATAAGGAGTTCTGGTAGCGTAGTGGTTACAAATTGGGCTGTGAACCTTAAGGTCAGCAGTTTGAAACTACCAGCTGTTCCAAAAGATGAGGCTTTCTGCTCCCATAAAGATTTACAGCCTTGGAAACGCTGTACAGGGTCGCTATGAGTCGGAACCAACTCCAGACACACACTCAGCCATACATTGGAATGAACTTGATGGCACTGAACAACAACAACAACATTTATTGAATTCAATTAATACCATATATTTCTGAAGTTGAGAAAAGCAGAAATTCAGAATACATATTTTTACTGAATTTAAATTAGTGAAAAACCTTAAGATTTCTGCTGGAAAGATAAGTTGTATATAGTTGAGGAATATGTTAGGAAGTAGAATTACTGTTTTTTGGTTATAATATGTTTTGTTAAATTGGGAATGACTTCTCAAAGCAGCAACATAAATAACAAATCTAGAATACTAAAGAAATTTTGAATATTTCATAACAGTAAGAAAATAGAAATTCCAAATAATTTATCATGCATATTTAATACAGAACTTACTAGCAAATGTGCCATACCATGCAATTGTTTAATTTAAATTTTATTGAAAAATAACACAAGATTTGCTGCTTTGTCTTAACAACAAAAAGATTTAATTTCATGTACATGAAAGTGTTTTTATTGATCCTCTAAATATTGAGAGTTCTCTGATCTAAGTTCTCATCTCTCTTACAATCAGAATTCACTACAAATCATATCATTTTATCAATTCCAAATAGGTTCATTAAAGCCAATGATGAATCATGTTGGTTGGGGCAATTTAAAAAAAATATATGGATTCCTGGCCTACCAATCTAAAGTAGCCAATTTGTGTCTATAGCCAATGAAGAACCAACAGAAAACATGGTTTCGGGAATTCAAAAAATTTGTGTGAAAATGAAATTAAAAGATAATGTGAAAAATATGTACTTCATTTCTCAACATAGGCTTCTTTAAGATCATGATACTGTTTATAAGTTATGATGACAGCCATTTAGTCCATCCCTAAAGAACTGAGGTGGCACTGTGTGTTAGGAGTTGGGCTACTAACCACAAGGTCAGTGGTTTAAATCCACCAGTCACTCCACAGAGCAAAGATGAAACTGTTTCGGAAACCCTGTACAAGGTTCCTATGAGTCTTAATCAACTCAATAGCATGGATTTTTAAAGACTTGAGGGTTCTAGGAAATTATCCATATCAATGCAGTCTTTTTAATGTTATTAACTGAAGAAAAATGGGTGCCCTTTGAGGATTTTTAAGATAACAAAACAAAAATTCAGAACATGCTAAATCAGAATGGTAAAATGAATGTTTAATTATTTCCCATCGCAACTTGCACAAAATTGCCCTTGTTTGATGAGAGGAATGAATGGGGAGTGTTATAGTCGTGAAGAGGGACTCTTTGGTGAAGTTTTCTCAGGATGTTTCTCTGTTAAAGCATTGGCTAACATTCTCATAATATTCAGTTTTCCAAAAAGTCAACCAGCAAAATGCCTGAAGCATTCCCCCAAACTGTTGGCATAACCTTAACTATTGAAGTCTGCTTTTGCTCTGACTAGACCACTTCAACCTCTTGGTTGCCATTGCTTTGATTGTGCTTTGTCTTCAGGATCATAATGCTAAGACCATGTTTCATGTCCTGTTACAATTCTTCCAAGAAATGCTTCAAGATCTTGATCCCACTTGTTTAAATTTTACATTGAAAGCTGGGTGCAAACGTGTGGACACCCATTGAGCAGAAACTGCTCAACTTTAAGTTTTCCTTCAGAATTGTGTAAGTTAACCCAATTGAGATGTCTATGGTATTGGCTATTCTTTCTGTTGTTAATCATTGGTCCTTTTCAATTAGGGTAGGAACAATATTAATTGTTTCCTCACAAATTGATACGGATTATCTACAGCTCAGGCTTCATGTTGCAGCATCTTCTCCTCCCTTCTTAAAATGAGTTATTCATTTACAAACTGCTGATTTCTTTGAGGCATTGTCCCCATAAGCTTGTTGTAAAGTATCAATGATTTCACCATTCTCCCACTCAACCTTTACCATGAATTTGATGTTTGGTCTTCTTTTCAATTTAAGCTGAATTTATGTTGCTCTGATAGGGGCTCTTGTCAAACTAATGTCTTAGTGCCTCAAACTAGATCCTCAGACATGTTACAACAAGTAGGTACAATTTTAGTTTGATGCAAAAAAAAAAAAAAACTTGAAACCCAGACATAGTTTTTTCATGATATGCATTTCCACGAACTTTTTGAAGATTGTTCCCAGAGAAAAGTGTCTGAAAGAGAAATACTCAATCCGTACTAGCTATCTTTTAAAATGATTGATTTAGACAAATCTTTTATTAAAAAGCTGAATCTTAAAGCATGTATATATGAGATTTGAATGTATGTGTGTTTATGAGGGAGTACCACATTTTGATTACTTAGAATATCTTAATAACCAGAACATCACTCAAAAAAATTTTAAATCTTCAAAAGTGCTTAAGTTCCTTTACTAGCTTTAGAATTCCAAGACAGAGAATACTTTTATATTTGTAATGTTGGTTTCATCCAATGAAACAATTAAGTTCTTCATCTTTTAACTTATTGATTTAAAAATGGTGGTTTAGCATATTTGAATTCAGATTATCATCAAATTAAACTAATTTGAAATAAATTTCATTCAATGTAGGAATTTAGATACCTGTTTATTTGAGAAGTATGAAACAAACAAACAAACAAAAAAAAACCCTGGGTATCAGAGTAAGATATAAATCAATAATTAGCTGGAATAAGACAAGTATTATTAAACAATTTATACAGAATAACCAAGTCTCCTTTTTCATATGTATATGCCAAACTTGCAACATGATACAACTGTCCAATGAACCACTGAATATAATCCCTGGCCACCACTCATTTGTCTGTTGTGCTGTGGAGGTTTGCATGTTGCTGTGATACTGGAGGCTCTGACACCCATATTTATTTATTTTTAACTTTTTATTGTGAATTGACTTAAAGTTTACAGAGCAGATTGTCAGTTTTACATTGAGCAAGTCCTATACTTTGCTTCATTACATGTTTACAATCCCCTCCATGTACCAACAGTTAACAGTATTTACTTCTAGTCACTTAAATATTACATTCCTCCCTGTGTCTCCTGCTACCTTCATCTTTCCTCTGCTAACTTCCCTCTTGTTGTATATGTCTACCCTGTCACCCATGTTAGCATATGTCTTACCCTCTAGTCCATGAATCATTTTCCCTGCCCATCCCCTTTACCTCCCCCTCCAGTAACCATCAGATTCTTTTTTTGTTGTTTGTTTGAACAATTATATAATTCACAGTTTCAAAATAACAGTGGCGCACACCCTTCCCACCTCCTATCCCAAGTTCTTCACCAGGATCCAGTCTCTCCCTTGAGGCATGATGTTTTGAATATGCTCACCCAGGGACTTAGCTTACCAAAGGCCACAGATTACCCAGGGCCATAGTTCACTAGGGCTGTTTTAGCTCATCCAAGAGCTGAAGCTGACCTGGGGCATAGCTCACCCTGGGTCATAGTTCACCAGGCATCGAGACTTTAAAATCTTTGCTAGAGCTGAAAGCCTCATCTTTCACTCGTGGAGTGGCTGGCAGGGTCTGTGCATTGTGTCTTCCCAGTCCACCATTGTGCCAGAAGTCAGACACTTGTATTTAAATTCCAGCAGGGTAACTACCAGCTGCTCCGCGGGAGAAAGATGAGGCTTTCTACTCCCGTAAGGATTTACACCCTCGGAAACCCTGTACAGGGTCGCTATGGGTCGGACCCGACTCGATGGCACTTAACAACAACAACAACAACAACCCATGGTGTATAGGTTTCAGAAGAGCTTCCCGACTAAGGCAGACTAGGAAGAAGGAGAGACAGACCACTTCTGAATGTTTAGCCACAGAAAACCTTATGAAGAACAGCAGAGCATTGTTGGATAGAGTGTCAGAAAATGCAAACATGAATAGCAATGGAACTCTGCCAGATATAGTGCCAGAAGATGAGCCCCTCAGGTTGGAAGGCACTCAAAATATGATTGGGAATGAGCTGTCTTCATTGAACACAAATGATCATAATGACATAAATGGAATAAATTTTTTGGTACTTTCATTTGATGATCGGGCACAACTGACAATGAGGAGAAACACCTGTAAATACCCACTATTAATCAGAACATGGAATGTATGAAGTATGAATCTAGGAAAATTGGAAGTTGTCAAAAATTAAATGGGATGAATCACTGAGTTGAAATGGACTGGTACTGGCCATTTAGAATCAAGATATCATATGGTCTATTATGCCATGAACAACAAATTCAAGAGGAATAACTTTACATTCATCATCAAAAGGAACATTAGAAGATCTATCTTGAAGTACAATACTCTCTGTGATAGGATAATATCCATATGCCTACCAATTAATACCTCTATTATTCAAATTTGCACACCAACCATTAAGGACAGTGATGATGAAACTGAAGAATTCTACAAACTTTATAAGTCTGAAATTGATCAAACATGCAATCAAGAAGCATTGATAATTATGGACAATTGGAATGTGAGGGTTGGAAACAAAGAGTAAGGGACAGTAGTTGGAAAATATGACATTAGTGATAGAAATGATGCTACAGATTGCATGGTAGAATTTTGTAAGACCAAGGACTTTTTCATTGTAAATACCTGTTTTCTACAACATAAAAGACAACTATACACATGGATCTCACCATATTAAATACACAGGAATCAAATTGACTGCATCTGTGGGAAGAGACGGTAGAAAAGCAAAATATCACCAACCAAGACTAGGCCAGGTGTTAACTGAGGAACAGACTATCAATTGTTCATATGCAAATTCAGGCTGAAGTTGAAGAAAATTAAAGCAAGTCCATGAGAGCCAAAATATGGCCTTGAATATATCCTACCTGAATTTAAAGACCATCTCAAGAACAGACTTGATGCATTAGACACAAATGACTGAGACCAGAATTGCTGTGGAATGTCATCAAGACCATCAAAGAGGTAGAAAGCAAAAAGGCATTAAGAAGACAAGAAAGAAGGAAAAGATCAAAATGGATGTCAGAAGAGACTCTGAAACTTTCTCCTGAGCATGGAGAATGTAAAATAAATGGAAGAAATGAGGAAGTAAAAGAGCTGAACAGAAAATTTCAAAGGGCATCTCAATAGACAGTCAAGCTTTATAATGAAATGTGCAAAGACCTGGAGTTAGAAAACCAAAAGGGAAGAACACACTCAACATTTATCAAGCTGAAAAAACTGAAGAAAAACACTCAAGCTTCAGGTTGCAATATTGCTGGACTGTGAACCACAAGGTTGGCAGTTCATACTCCCACCAGCTGCTCCTTGGAAACCCTATACAGGGTTGCTATAAGTTGAAAACAACTCAACGATACTTACCTACAACAGTGGACAAAATATGTAATGATGCACAAAGCATCAAAAGAAGATAGCAGACAAGAACACCCATACTTGTAGATATTACCCACATGACCTGACTTCAATGGCTGGATGCTCAGAACTCAACTAAAAGAAGAAAGAAGAGGAAAAAAAGAGTAATACAATTTGATGAACTTGACCTATACTTATGGATGTAGCAGCACAAAAGAGAGAACAAATCTGTACAGCAAGAATCATTCCCACCCCCTCGGTACACAGGGTTGACAGGGATGGGCAACTTAGACATTGGCTACCCAAAATGGGGAGGTGGGGCTAAAAAGGCACAAAGTGACTGGATAACAAACTTTCAAGAGGGACCCTAGTTCCAGAGGGTGTGGGAGAAGGTAGAATCTCCACTGAGTGGTTTCCATCCTGTCTGGATGGGGCTGATGAAAGGAGGTGGGGGTAAGACTCTTGTGGTTTAATAGTGAATAATTGCTATCAGGACTGACTATGAGTGTTGGAAAAGTAAAGGTAGATGTTTTGTAACAAAAGGAGGGGAGTGGTTGATTTTGCAGTCCAGGAGTAGAGGTCCCTGGGACCAACAAGGGAGAAGAGCAGAGTGCGGGACCCTATCCAAAGAAGCAGTGACGCCAGAGATGGAGACAGAGATGATGATGTAGAGAGATGGAGCGGCTGGGGACTCTGGCCTCAAGGAGGGAAAGGGGCTGTGTGCTGATGACCGGGGGGGGGGGGGGGGTTGCGGGGGGTTCCCTTTGGTTGTTTCATTAAATCATTGCAAGGAAACTAAGTAAAATAAGATGAATGTAAAACTAATGTACTGCCATGTAAACTATCACATAATTCACAATAAAAACTTAAAAAACAAAACAAAAAAGGTATACAGCAAAAAAGAAAAAGGAAGAAGATGGCAGGAATACACAAAGTTATTGTACCAAAAAGAAATGGTTAATATTCAACCATTTCAAAAGGTCAATGATCAAGTATATGACCAAGGATTAAAGGAAGAATTCCAAGCTGCACTGAAGCCATTGGCAAAAAATAAGGCTTCAGGAATTAGTGGAATAGAAATTGAAATCTTTCAGCAGCACTGAACTATGCCAAGAAATTTGGAAGACAACTACCTAGCCAACTGATAGGAAGTTTGGAAGACAACTACCTAGCCAACTGATAGGAAGGGATCCATAATTGTACCCATTCCAAAGAAAGGTGACCTAATGAAATGTGGAAAATATCTAACAATATCATTAAAATCACATGGTAGTAAAATTCTGCTGAAGATAATTAAAAAATGGTTGCAACAGTACATCCAGAGATAATGGGCAGAAATACAAGTTGGATTCATAAGAGCACATGTAATGAGGGATATCATTGCTGAAGTCAGATGGAATACCAGGAAGATGTTTACTTGTGCTTTATTGACTATGCAAAGGCATCTGAGTTTATTGACTAAGCAGGGCAGGTGTAAATCACAACAAACTGTGGGTAACATAGTACACAAAGGGTATGTCAGAACACTTGATTGTGTTCATGTAGAACCTGTACCTAGACCAAGAGATTAGAACAAAATAGGGGGATACTGAACAGTTTAAAATCAGGAAAGGTGTTGTATCCCTTCACCACACTTATTCAGTCTGTATACTGAACAAATAATCTGGGAAACTGGATTATATGAAGGAGAATGTGGCATCAGGATTAAAGGAAGAGTCATTAACAAACTGCAGTATACAGATGATATAATCTTGCTTGCTGAAAGAGAAGAAGACTTGAAATATTTACTAATGAAGATCAAACATTCAGTCTTTATCAAACACTCAGTATGCATTGCACCATAATATAAAGAAAATATAACTATTTTCACATCTGCTTCAATAAATAACATCATAATAAAGGAGAAAATACTTCATTTTCCTTGGATCCACTATCAACACTCATGGAAACAGCAGTCAAGAAATCAAACAACGTATTTTACTGAGGCGGGCTCGACCAACTTAGAGACCCACAAGCGCAGCCCAAAGCATCTCATTACAACCCTATCTCCCCTACTGCGCTTCTGCCTCTTGACTGAAGCGATATCCGAGGATGGAAATCCCACCTTTGAGCCGGACTTAAGGGCCGTAGCGCAAACAGATTTGTGTTTAACAGCGACCACACAACCATCACTCGTTTGTCTGTTTGTCATGCTGTGGTGGTTTGAATTGCTGTGATTCTGAGGGCTATGCCACCAGTATTTTAAATAACCAGCAGGGTCACCCATGGTGGACAGGTTTCAGATAAGCTTCCAAACAAAGACAGACTAGAAAGAAAGAGTGACAAACTACTTC
>NW_006408657.1:5268876-5275492 GCF_000296735.1 Chrysochloris asiatica
CATTGATGGCGTCAAGTGTGGCAGCGGTAGTGAGGTTGGCCCAGGATCAGACATTGTTTTGTTCTGCTGTGCATGGGGTCGCTATGAGTCGGTTCCAACTTGATGGCACCTAACATCAACAACAACATTTTATTGGGCAAATCTGCTGCATAAGACCTCTTTAAAGTGTTCAAGAGAAAAGATATCAGTTTGAGGACTAAGGTTCACCTGACTCAAGCCATGGTATTTTCAATCACCACATGTATATGAAAGTTGGACAATGAATAAGAAAGATGGTAGAAGAATTGATGCATTTAAATTATGGTGTTGGAAAGGATATTAAAATTTTCATGGACTGCCAGAAGAACAAACAAATCTGTGTTAGAAGAATTACAGCAAGAATGTTCCTTAGAAATATGAATGGCAAGACTTTGTCTCTCATACTTTGGATGTGCTTGCAGGAGACACCAGTCCCTGGAGAAAGACATCAGGCTTGGTAAAGTCAAGTGTCATCAAAAAAGGAGGAAGGCCCAAAATGAGATGGATTGACACAGTTGCTTTGGCAATTGACTCAAACATAACAATTGGGAGGATGATGCAGGACAGGATAGTGTTTCTTTCTGTTGTGAATGTTTTTGCTATGAATGGAACCAATTTGATGGTACTTAATAACACCAATATCATGATCTATGGACTATATAAGGGAGCTTCAAAAAGTTTGTGAAAAAAAATCATTATCTTGTCATTTCATTTTTCTATGAACTTTTTGAAGACCTTTTGTATCTTTACTAATGATAGTTATTAATCCTTATCAGTTTGCTTAGTGAAATGAATTGGTAAAATTTCAATTTCCTCAATATAAAATTTAAATATAATGATTAATTTTGGTGTTCACATTTTCCCACATGTGGCTCTTGCATCTTTTAAAAAATTGTACTAAATATATATTGGGGACTTGGTATGGTGCTGTATGATAAGCACTGGACTGCTAACTACAAGGTCAGCAGTTCAAACCCACCTGCTCCTCAAAAACCTTGTATTGGGTCACTGAGTCTGAACCCCACAGAAGACACTTAACAATAGGAACAAGTGTACATGTAATAAAATATTTGCCATTTAAAATTTTTTACATATCCTTTTTTTACACATACAATCACATTAATTACATTCCTCATCTTATGCAACAATCAACACTGTCTTTCCCCAAATTGTCCTCTAGATAATGATTCCTCCAATGACTCCTTTCATCACCATTCCTGCCCCTGGTAACTTCTAATAAAATTATTCCTATTCTAGATGGTGGAGGTGATGTGCCATGCAGTCAGTTCTGACTCATAGCAACCCTGCATAGGGCTTTTGAGGCTGTTAATCTTTACGGGAGCAGACAGCTTCATCTTTCTCCCACAGAACAGCTAGTAGTTTTGAACTGCTGACCTTGAGGTTAGCAGCCCAACTCGTAACCACTCTGCTACCAGAGCTCCTTCTATTCTAGATGTTGTTGTTGTTGTTATGTGCTGTCGAGTCGTTTCCAACCCGTAGCGACCCTGTACAGAGGGTTTCTGAGGCTGTAAATCTTTACGGTAGCAGAACGCCTCATCTTTCTCCTGTGGAACAGCTGGTAGTTTCGAACTGCTGGCCTTAAGGTTCGCAGCCCGATTCGTAACCACTTAAATGGTATAAAATAAAATTTGTCTTTATGTATTTATTTAACTCAGCATAATGATTTTTAAGGTTCAACTGTATTGTAGTATGTATCAGAACTTCATTGTATCATTGTACGGAGTCCTGGTGTGGCACTGTACGATAAGCTCTGGACCACAAGATTGGTTTGACTGCAAGATTAGTGGCTCAAACTCACCAGCCACTCGTTGGAAACTCTATACAGGATCATTATGAGTTGGAACAGACTTGAAAGCACTTAACAGCAACAACAATATATCATTGTAAATTTATAACATGTTTTATTTATCCTTCTGTTGATGGACATGGATCATTTCTACCTTTTGGATATTCTGAGTAGTGTTGCAGTGAATATTGAGGTGCAATATCTGCTTGAGTCTTTGTTTTTAATTATTTTGCATCTATACCTATGACTCTGGTAGCATAGTAGTTATGAGTTGGGCTGCTAAACTCAAGGTCAGCAGTTCACTTTCTGCTCCCGTAAAGATTTACAGCCTCAGAACCCTATGCAGGATAGCCATTAATCTGAACTGACTCGACAGTACTTAACAACAACACCTATGACTGGAATTACTGGGCAATATGTTAGTTGGACTTCTAACTACAAGGTCAGTGGTTCAAACCCACGAGCTGCTCCCTGGAAACCTATACAGGGTCTCTATGAATTGGAACGGACTCGACAGCACTTAACAACAACATGGAAGTTTTGTGTTTAACTTTTTAATACATCCATATTTTTTTGGGAATAATTCCTAGTCTGTAATGCAAAAAGATTTCCAGGCTCATCTTGTGTTTTCTGTAGCCCAGCACTGGAGGAATAGTAATTTCTACATGGTTCTTGGTTTCCTTTTAGTAAAGAAAGGTATTTAGAAAACAAGGTTAATGATATGTCATTACTTCGAGACTCTCTCAGCAAACAGTTTAAGTTTATATAGATATTTGCAATTCCTCAAATATTTCAAGTAAATTCTGGTCTTTCCCTTTTCATATGTCTGACCCCATTCTCCAATAGTGACAAACCTGCATCCCATTATCTTCAGTCTATTTACTCAAGTCTAAAATACACAGAAAGTAGTTTCAGATTGTTAAGTCCATGTCATGTCTAAAAGTAAACTTGCTAAATACAATTCAATACTTGTTCAATTTATTTTTAGATAAAGATGCACAGATCTTCATGTACAAAATAATAATGAGTTTTGACAAATGCATACAACTTAATACAAAGTATTGAATGCTTCCATCATCCCAGAATATTCCCTCATGCCATTACTCAGTCAGTTCTTCTCCAGAAGCAAATAATTTGATGATTACTTTCAAAATAGGCTTGATTTATCTCGACTAATACTTCATATAAATGGAAAAATGCAGTTTGTTCTATTTTATAGCTGGAGCATGATGTCTGTGAGATGCAACTCTATGGTTGCAAGAATCGGTAATGTGTTCCTTTTTTATTGCTGAATCGTATTTTATTGCATCTTTATACTATAGTTTATCCATTCTGATATTGAGAGACAATTGGATTGCTTTAAAGTTTCTGATAATTAAAAATGAAGTTGTCATGCACTTTCATATAAAAGTCTTTTGTGGAAAATGTCAACAATATGTAAAGACACTAAAGAAATTAAATACATTTTCATTAAAACCTTCCTCCATCGTGTATTTTTGTAAACATATAAACCCAGTGTGGCAGAATAGGACTGCTCCGTTCAGTTTCCAAGGCTGGGATCTTTACAAAAGCAGATGGCCACATTTTTCTCCTTCTAAACAGCTGGTGAGCTCAAACTGGTGAGTTCAACATTTCATTTAGTAGTTGAGCACTTCATCACTGTATCACCCAGGCTCCCCATCTTTTCATTACTCATACATAAATTAAAATTTCTGGCACATAGGATAGGTGTACCACCACACATTGGTCAGTTTGTCATACTGTGGTAACTTGTGTGT
Organism: Chrysochloris asiatica; assembly: GCF_000296735.1. Taxonomy (NCBI): domain Eukaryota; kingdom Metazoa; phylum Chordata; class Mammalia; order Afrosoricida; family Chrysochloridae; genus Chrysochloris; species Chrysochloris asiatica. Next base: position 5,272,480 of record NW_006408657.1, read on the forward strand.
TGCTGTGATGCTGGAAGCTATGGCACCGGTTTTTTAAATACCAGTAGGGTTACCCATGGTGGACAGGTTTTAATGGAGCATCCATACAAAGACAGAATAGAAAGAAGGAGAGATAGACTACTTTTGAATGTTTAGCCACTGAAAATCTTATGAATAGCGATGAAACACTGTCAGATATAGTGCCAGAATATGAAAACATTATGAATCATACCAAAATATTGTCAGATATAGTGCTGGAAGTTGAGCCTTTCAGGTTGGAAAGTACTCAAAAACAAGAACTGCCTCCTCAAAGTGGAGTTGACCATGATTATTCAAATGAAGTAAAGTTTTTGGTACCTTAATTTGCTGAAGGGGCACAACTCAAAATAAGGAGAAACAGCTGCAAACATCCTTTAATAATGGTTTTGCATAGGGTTGCTATGAGTCAGAGCCAACTCAACAGCACATAACAACAAGAATAGATATATTTTCATTTTCATAAGAAATGTTTTAATATTTTTAAAAAGTAGTTGTACTATTTCATGCTCCTATCATCAGTGTATGACAGTCTTGGTTACTTCACCCTTGCCTACTTTTGTTGGCAGTCTTTTTAATCTTAGCCATTATATTGAGACAAAAGAAGCTCTGGTAGCCAATGGTTAACCCTTTCAGCTGCTAATGGAAAGTTTGGCCACTCACACCTAGCCAGACACTCTGCATGACAAAGAGCTGGCAGTTGGCTTCCATAACGATTATGATTGTTAGCTGTTGTGAAGTTGGTTCTGACTCATAGCAAGCCTATACACAATAAAGGGAAACACTGCCCAGGTCCTCCACCATCCTCCTAATGATTGTTATGATTGAGCCTGGTGTTGCAGCCACTGTGTCAACACGTTTCTTGAATGCAAAGGCATTGCACACTGTAGATCCATAAAGATTATAGCCTAGAAACTTTATGGAACAATTCTACTCTCATGTGGTATGTCCTGAAATCTCAGTGTTGTTTTAGTTTCAATTTCCCTAGAGATATAATAACACTGAAAAGTTTTGCATATGGTTGTTGTCCATTTGCATATCATCTTTTATTAACTGACTAAGGATTTTGCTCATATTTGAAGGTCTTATTATTGTTGCTTTTTTTGTCATTAATTTAATGCACTTTAATTTTAGAGTTTTTGCTTCATAGAAAAAATTTTCATTAAGCACAGAGAGTTCCCATATATACCCACTGCCTACTGTACATAGTTTCTTCTATTTTTAGTATCATTAGTGTGGGACTGTTGTTACAATTGATGAACCAAAACTGACATATTATAAAATAAAGATCATACATTACATCAGGGTTTCCTCTTTGTGTTGTATAGTTATCTATGAGTTTTGACATATTCATAATGCTATTTCTTCACCATTACAGTATCATTCAGAATATTTTCATTGCCTTTAAAATGCTCCGTGCTTCATCGATTCACTCATCCTCCTCTCACCCTGGACTTCTGGACCCTTTATAGTTTTATCTTTTACATATAGTTGGAGTCATACAGCATTTGTTTTTTTCAGACTGGCTTCATTCACTTAGCAATATGTGTTTAAAACTCTTCCATGCCTTTTCATACATTTCTTTGCATTGTTGAATATTATGTCATGATATAGATGTACCATGCATATTGAGTGATGCAGAAGCATTAAAAGAAGATGGAAAGAATACATAGAGTCATTGTAACCAAAAGAATTGGTTGATGCTCAAAAGGTACCATATGATCAAGAACCTATGGTACTGAAGGACGAAGTCCAAGCTGCACTGCAGACACTGGCGACAAACAAAGCTCCATGAATTGAAATAAAAATTGAAATCTTTTAACAAATTGATGCAATATTGGAAGCACTTACTCTTCTATGCCAAGAAATTTGGAAGACAGCTACCTGGCCAACTGTGTAGAAGAGACACATATTTGTGCCCATTTCAAAGAAAGGTGATGTGGAAATCATCAAACAATATCATTAATATCACATGCATGTAAAGTTTTACTGACGATAATGTTTAAATAATTGCAGCAGTACATTGACAGGGATCTGCCAGAAATTCAGTCCAGATTAAGAAGAGGACTTGGAGCCAGGGATATCATTGCTGAAATCAGATGAATCTTGGCTAAAAGCAGAGAATACCAGAAAGATGTGACCGTTAAGGTTTTGTTTCAATTTGGCGGGGCCAGGCGTAAAGGTTACAAGTTGGGCTGTTACCCTCAAGTTCAGCAGTTCAAAACTACAAGCCATTCTTTGGGAGAAAGATGAAGCTTTCTGCTCCCGTAGAGATTTATAGCCTCAGAAACCCTATTCAGTAGGAACAGACTACACAAAACACCACCACCACCACTGCAGTTAAGATGTAGGTATCGTCTCCATGTTGAGATATAAATGTGATGTTATTACCTCCTTGATGTGATCTGATGTGATCAACTGTGATCTGATATAATTATCGTACATGTTGTAAATCCTCATTTCTGTGGTGTTAATGAGGTCAGATAAATTCTACAGAATTATGTCGTAGCTTGTGTCAATCTCGTTTGAAATATAAGAGGAAAGAAAAGTGAGCAGAGATAGAGGAACGAACCGCTACCAAGAAAGAAGGCCCAGGAGTGATGTGTGTCCTTTGGTCCTGGTGTCCCTGCACTGTGAAGTACTTAGATCCAGGGAGTGGTTGATGCCAAAACACATAGAGAACCCCAAGGAGTTCTGGCCTAAAGATGCTGAAAGAAAACAAGGATCTTTCTCCAGAACCAGTGCTCTGAATTCAGATGTTTAACCTCCTAGACTGAGAGGGAATACATTTCTGTTTGTTAAAGTCTTCCACTTGTGGTATTTCTGTTATAGAAACACTAGATAATTAAAGTACAAGAGACGAAGTTTGGCCATCTTGACCTCTAAGGAGCACTCTGGCTATACTTCTTCCAAAACAGATCTGTTGGTTCTTTTGGCAGCCCATGGCACTTTTAGTATTCTCCTCCAACACCATAACTAAAAGACATCAATTCTTCTA
>NW_006408657.1:5276922-5278520 GCF_000296735.1 Chrysochloris asiatica
GACTCCATGTGAGCAGAGTAGTTCTCCATTGGGGTTTCAAGGCTTTCAGAAGCAGCTCACTAGGACTATTTTCTGAGGCCTATTTGGGTGAATTTGAGTGTTCAGCAAATGTTGTTGTTAATCTCCATCGAATCACTTCCGACTCATAGTGACCCTGTATAAGGTTTTCAAGGAGCAGCTGGTGGGTTTGAATGGCCAACCTTGTGGTTAGCAGTCCAGTGCTTATCCTACACTACCTAATGCTTTATTCATCTCCTCTTGAAAACAAGGAAAGAAGAAAAAGCTGTTGTATTATTTTAGAGTCCAGTGGTCTTCCTAAATGAAATGTCATGCCATTCTATATGTTTCAGCTAGTTCTACTGATACAGCCTTCCAAATTGAATGCTTGATTTTTTAATATTTTGTAGTATAAGTTTAGATCTATCTAGTATACTAGATTATGATTTTTAAACATATTTTAATAATCACCATAAGCATTCTATAGATGTAAAAGGCATAGGTGGTAGCAAAGGTAGGTTTTTGTGCATTAAAAGACAACTCAAAATCAGAATGGTTTAATCCAATAGAAGTGTTTTTCACATGAAATGTCTGTTGCATGTTTGGGTGATGTTCCAGGTCACCAGTCTTCTATGTGTTGACTCAACTTTCCGGGAAAAATTAATTTTATGACACCTCCAAGAAAGTCATAAAAGAGTTAAAAGCAACATGGATAGTGAAGTACAAGTGATTGATCATTTTCACTTGGAAATTGGGCATATCACTCCTACTTACTTCCAGGACACATAGCCCCTCCTATCTTCAACGGGAACAGGAGCATCCAGAAGCAGAAGACGTGGAATTATTGGCGAGCTGCATTAATGTCCACAAATAAGAACATTATTCATTTGAATTCTAAGAAAAAACTCTGCACCTTATTTTAAATACATTCAGAGACTTGGATTTCCCACCAATGATATAAAAAGTAAAATAGGAATGATGCTCTTGTGCCCTAAGAAAGAAAACCCACAGGGTTGTAGCTTTCAGAAGTCAGATATGCCAATTTAAATAGGTTTCCCAGGACTGTAGTTTTTAAGAAAGATGTTCAATCAGAATTATAAACTTTTTTTAAAGGCAAAATTTACTTTTACAGGAAATAGAAATGATCACTGATGCCAAGGTGTCCTAAATACTTTTGTCAGTAAAACATAAGCAAGAAAGCTTCTAAATGCAAGAGTGTCATTTTTTTTCTTAAAGAGAATATTGGAATCTTTTGTCCTTATTTTGTAGAGATTTCTTTCATGGAAAAAATATAATGCCGTTTGTTTTTAAAGCCATTGTAATCGTTAGGGTTCTGTGTCAACTAGGCCAGGATTTCCAGAGGTTTAGCAGTTGAGATGTGATTATGTCCATGGTGATGAAACCTAATACAGGCACAGTTAGCGCTAAGATAAGCAGCCAATCAATTGAAGGGTTGCTTCCTTTGGGGGTGTGGCCTGCTCCCAAAATAATGGACAGTCATGGGAAGGACTCTCACTCTTTGTTCCACTGGGGGCCTGAAACTCTGCATTTTGTAAGCCATTTCCTTGATAATAAACGTCTCTTTGTGTGTGTGTGTGTAT
>NW_006408657.1:5279574-5280479 GCF_000296735.1 Chrysochloris asiatica
ATACAGGGTCGCTATGGGCTGTAACCAACTCAATGGCACTTAACAACAACAGCATAGTTATAAAATAGACATACATGTGTGATGTTGTTGTTGTGAAGTGTCGTCGAGTCGGTTCTGACCCATAGCGACCCTGTAGAGGGTTTTCGAGGAGCAGCTGGTGAGCTTAAACTGCCGACCTTGCAGTTCAAACGGCTTTGCAATCTGGCTCATTAACCCACAGAGCCACACCAGGACTCCTGCATGTGTGATAGGAATATTGGAAATTATGATTGCAGAGAGTTTGTAAGCCCACATTCAGCCTATACTTGATTGGATCTGCTAAAAGGGGAATTAGAGTTTGTGTGGGCTAATGCGTCAGACTGCAAAGTCGTTTGAACTGCAAGGTTGGTGGTTGAAGCCCACCAGCTGCTCCTTGTAAACCCTGTACAGGGTTGCCATGGGTCAGAATCGACCTGAGAGCACTTAACAACAAGAAGAAGAAAAAGACAAGGTTTTCAAGTTAAACCTTTGTACAGTATAGGGCTTGAGATGGAATCTTGAGCTCCACCCAAAAACCTTCAAAAGAGGGACATTTGCATTTGAAAAGACATGTAGACCAACCCAGAAGTACTGGAACAACAAGAAATTCAAACAGTGGGAAAAAACCAGATAGTTTTGCATTTTGAGGCATCAAGGCAAGGGAAGTGCCCATCAGATAAAATCTCCTTTCTAGGACTTTAAGTTAAAGGGAACCAGAGTCATATGCTCACTGGTGACCACCTAAATCTACTTGTGAGTAGAATTGGGATTGAAGACATGAGCTGAGAAAATCCGGCCTATGGCAGCCATTTAGTAACTTTAAAAAGAAAAAAATCTACCTAGCAAAGCTGTCAATCAAATACAATGGTGTAATCAAAACATTCCAG
>NW_006408657.1:5289273-5297635 GCF_000296735.1 Chrysochloris asiatica
AAAGATTTACATCTTCAGAAACCCTATCCAGGGTCACCATGAGTAGAAACCGACTCCACGGCACACCACCACCATCACTACTATCATCCATCTTGTTGTTAAGGGTCACTGAGTTGGTTTCAACTCATAGCAACCCTAAATAGGGTTTCCGGGGAGCAGTTGGTGGGTTTGAACTGCTGAACTTGCAGTTAGCAGTCCAGTGTTTATCCTACAGTACCACACCACTACTCCATCTCTGTATGTTGTTGTTAAGTGCCGTCCAGTTGGTTCAGATTCGTAGGGATCCTGTACAGGGTTTCCAAGGAGCAACTGGTGAGTTTGAACCACTGACCTTGTGGTTCAAATTGACCTTGTGGTCCAGTGCTTTATCTCACAGCTCCATATCTATGCGGCACCTCTGGGCGAATTTGAATTATCAACTTCTCAGCTAATAGTTCAGTGCTTAACCATTTATACTACCTAGGGACTCCAAGTGTCAATATAACAGAATTGCCAAAGTTGTCATCTGTTTATGAAGTTATAGATGGAGGTTTCTGGCACTTGAAGATATTAAGAAGCCATATTGTTTTTCAACACAAATTAGGTTGTAAGCCCTGGATAACTTCAAACTTCTAATTGCTTGTCACCTTTCAATGAAGAAAGAGCTCTGTTAGAAAAGTAACTGAATCTAAAGAATAGATAAGACGTTCTTTTTTTTTTTTTTTAACATGTGACAAATATATTCCTTTTTACTGTTGCTAAAATGCTTTCCAATGAAATTCAATAACCGGCACATTTTATTTTACTCCGCTGTTGCATGTAGTCTGAGCCCTGAACACTCCCTTCCCTTTCACCTCACAGGGGGCACCTTTGTAAGTAGCCACACATTAGTGTGTCATTAGTGTAAAGATCAGGCAGGATTTGTCCCCAGATTTTCTTTTTAGGATTCAGCTACTTGTCAGGCTCTCTAGGGAAAGTAATTCTGTCTCCAGGAACAGACCCATTAGGAGAAGCCAAGATTTCAACTTTCTCTGGGGAACTAGCACACATCACCATTGCTTGAGATAGCACTCTTCTTATCTTTGCCAGTTTCAGGTTATAAAGCAAAATCACCAGTCGGTTTTGCATCTGTTCAAGAGGAACATGGTTCACCAGGCCACTGATAACAGTTCTTGGAGCTGTTTCTCCAACATCTACATCTTCTATATACAAAGAATCTGTCTGCATCAGGATGGTTTTTGGCAGTGATGATACAAACAATTAGAAGATCCAAATGAGAAATATCTATTGGCTAGGAATCAGCACTTCCTGCCACCGACTGCTGCTGTGTTTTTTTGTTTTTTTGTTTTTTTTTCTTTCCTTTCTTCTCAGTTTTCTCCTTCACCTTCTTTTCTTCTCCTCCCTTGTTCATCTGATCTTTGGCACCAGAAGATAAGGATGACATTGGTGTAAATTGTTTCACATTTTCAGAACGTGTAGAATTAGCTTGCATTTGAGTACCAGATAGGAGTGGTGTTTGTTTTACTTCATTTAGAATTACAGCCTGGATTCACTCTTGTTTCTGTTCTTCAATTTCTTCTTTCAGTTTAGCATTTGCAACTCGAAATCTCTTCTCCTCTCTCAAAGTTGTAGGCAAAATTGCTTTCTCCTCACAAAGAGCAACTTGCTGCTTCCGATACTCAATAATTTAATCTGCCCCTGCCCCTTTCTATTCCAGTCTCTACAGAATAGCATCACTGGTTGCCATTTTTGCAGGAAATGGCAGAAAATCATGAAGCGGTAGGCCACAGATTTCAGACAGCTACTCTGCCTCTAGTAAATTGGTCAAGACATTCTTTTTAAAGAAAAAAACAAAAAACCTTTTATTGTGAATTAAGTGAAGGTTTACAGAACAGATTTTACATTCAGCAAATTATATATTTTACTTTAGTACATGGTTGCAATCCCCTCCATGTATCAAAAGTTAACAGCATTTACGTCTATTCACTTTAACTATTGCATTCCTCCCAGTGTCTCCTGCTACTTTCATCTTTCCTCTGCTAACCTCCCTCTTGTTATATATTACCTGCCCTGTCACCCATGTTAACATGTGTCTACCCCCAGTCTGTGAATCATTGTTCTAACCCCCTTCCCCTTGGTAACCATCATAGATTGTTTCTTTTATCAAGCAAACCTTTATTTTAAACTTTTAACAACATTGAGCTCATACAATATTTGTGGTGCTGTAAGATCAGCATAAAGAGCTCTGTCATCATAGTGGTTACGAGTTGGTCTGCTAACCTCAAGGTCAGCAGTTCGAAACTACCAGCAATTCAGTGGGAGAAAGATGAGGCTTTCTACTCCCATAAAGATTTACAGCCTCGGAAACCCTGTACAGGGTTGCTATGAGTCAGAACTGATTCCATGACACACCACCAAGCAAACAACCAAGGATCAACATTAGACAGCAAACCATAGGTCGGCAGTTCAAACCCACCAGCTGCTCCTCGGAAGCCCTATATAGCGTCACTGAGTTGGCACTGGCTCGACTGCATTTAACAACTACAACAATAACAATTTCACTCAGCATAATGCCCTCCAGGTTCAACCATGTTGTGAGGCATTTCAGATTCATCATTATTCTTCAATGTTCTGCAGTATTCCATTGTGTGTGTATACCAAAGTTTGTTTAACCATTCTTCTGTTAATGGCATTTAGGCTTTCTCCATCTTTTTGAAACGTCTCTTGTAGATAGCATATTAAAAGATCCTATTTTCTTATCCACTCTGCTCTTTATGTCTCTTAAGTGGCACATTTAATCCATTTATATCCAACATAATAATCAATAGGTATGAATTTATTGTTGTCATTTTTCTGTGTGTTTTATTGTGGTGTTGCTGGATTTTTGTTTCACACAATTTTCTGTGCTGAGTTAATTTTGTTTGTGGGTTTTCTTTTCATTTTCATTTCTGTTGTGCTAATATTTTCTAAATCTTTCTGGTTTTCTTCTTTTTTATTTTGATGTACTGGTGTATTATTTTTCTTTGAGGTTATCCTGTAATTTATTATTTTTCTCCCCTGCATAAAACAGTCTGTTTTATCTTGAACTCTACTTTAACTTCCTTGCCATTTGGAAGTTCTGTATCTACACAATTTCCTGTTGCTTCATTATACACCAGTATCTCTGATTTCTGATATTAAGTCTTGTAGGTTTGTTTTGGACTCCTGGTGTGGCGCTGTAGGATCAGCAGTCAACTGTGAACCACAAGGTCGGCAGTTCAAACCTACCAGCTGCTCCTTGGAAACCCTGTACAGGGTCACTATGAGTCAAAACCAACTCAATGGCACTTAACAACAGGTTTGTTTTACTGTAAATACTTCTATATCTGATTGAGTTCTGGGTGGTGGTGTCGTGTATAGTAATCTCAGGTTGTTTTCTGCTGTTGTTGGTTCTCAGTCCAAAGAACACCCTTAAGCATTTTTTGTACAGCAGGTCTGGTCATTACAAATTCCTTTAATTTCTGTTTATCAGGAAATATCCTAATTTCACCATCTTTTTGAGGGAAAGCTTTTCTGGGTATATGATTCTTGATTGGCAATCTTTTTCTTTCTTACACTGCCAACTTACCTGCATGGTTTCTGCTAAGAAATCAGTAAGTATCTTATGGGTTCTACTTTATAGGTAACTTTTCATTTTCCCCAAGCTGCTTTCAGTATTCTTTCCTTGTCTTTGATTTTGAAAAGTGTGATTATGATATGTCTTGGTAATTTTCTTTGGGGATCTATTTTGCTTGGGGTTCATTCAGCTTCTTGTATGTTTATCTTCCCATCTTTCATGAAGGAAAGGGAAATTTTCTTTCAACAACTCTTCAACAATTTTCTCTGTGTGTCTCTTTCTCTTCTGGAATTCTGATCACTGGTAAATTGTTTCTCTTCATGGCATCCTACATGACTCTTAGGCTTTCTTCGGACTTTTTCATTATTTTTTTCTGATTGTTCTTCTAGCATACTAGCATTGAGAGATTTCTCTTCAAGCTCACTAATTTGGACTTCCACTGTTTCTCATCCACTCCTTTGCCATTTCAATGTAGTGTCCATTTCTGAGATTTTAGTATTAATCTAGATTTCTAATCACAGGTTTTATATTGCTTCAAAATTTGCATTTATTTTTTTCTATTTGCTCTTGTAATCTTTTCCTGGATTCTTCTAAAGTTTCTATTGTATTCTCCTTGCTTTTTCTATCAATTCTTTGAAGGTACCTAATTATCATTCTTTTGAATTCTTTTTCAGTTAGTTCTGTTACTGTCTTTTCCTCAGAAATGTGTCCTGACTCCGCATCTTTGTAATTCATTTGAGCCATTTCTCTTATTTCTTTGCATGAGCTAAAACAGTCCATTGTCTCCAGGGCATTGTGGGATTGTTGTATTTGTAAAACCTAATGGTGCAATTGTTGAATCTGGAGGGGAGAAATCTCTGATGGGTTCTTGCAATTCAAGGAGCTTATAAGGTGATTGTGGAAGGGATGGGTGTGACAGCAGAGTCCCTAGATGGAGTTCCTGTTGGCCTCACTGTTATCTATGTTCAGGACACTCAATCCCAAAGTAGTTCATGGGTGCTCTTGATGCAGCTGGTTTCAGTGTCTGCATTTTAGGACCATAGGGAAGCTGTTTGTAGCATGACTGGTTAAATGCTGGTCTGGTGGTTCTGCGGGTTTTGTAGGTCTGGAACCAAGCTCACCAGAACCCATCTACCAAAGTGGTACACCAAAGAGTCACAGCCAGCCCCCACCTCACGCTGTCATGGCTCCCAACCATGCAACTCTAAACTGGAGAGCATGGTCTACGCTGGTGGTGGATGAGCATGGAAGTTGGCCACACTTTTGGTCACCAGAGAAGCATGGAGAAAGAAAAGAAATTGCACCTTTTCCATTGTCCACACAAATCTGGTCTGCTAGACCTCCCTCCACTGCCAAAACTGCTCACAAGATGGTTGAGCTGCATCTGGCCAGCCATTCACCAATCAGTCTCCCTTTCTAGCTGTCCCTGCTCAGCCTCTCTTCCCAGCATGCACTCCATCCACCTCTCTAACCTTCCTTCTGAAGTTCAGCATGCCAGAATTTTCGTATGTGTTAGTTTTGTCTCTTATATCTTTGTTGTAGAGGGTCTGTATCATGCGTCTGCCTACTCTAGCATCTTACTGGACATCCACGGATAAGACATTCTTTAGTGAATTTTGGCTTATATTATTTTTCTGGGTCAAGTCTATAAACATGATGTTAAGGTGTAAAATTATCATCCATATTTTGTCATTATTATCTTTAGCATAAGAGTGTGTGCATATGCCAAGTGTTTAATACACTACATTCTAGAAGTAAACAATGTGGCACATACTGATAATATCTGTGAATGAGAGGGAGCATTATTCTAAATAACTCTCTGAGTATTGTTGTTGTTAAGTGATATGGAGCCCATTCTGACTCAAAGCGAACCTGTATAGAGTTTCTGAGGAGCAGTGGATGAGTTTGAACCAACGACCTTGACGTCAGCAGCCCAGTGTTTAGCGTATAGTGCCATACTGCTAAATATTAGTATGTTATTATACTGAACTTCAGGACTTCATATATTTTTCTCTAAAAAGGTAAGTTGGCATGATGAATAGTATCAAAATTTCCAACTTAATAGTCATATAGAGTCTGTAGATAGCAGTGGTTAAGCATTTGACTACTTGCTGAAAGGTTAGTGGTGAAATTCACCTAGAGATGCTTTGGACAAAGGTCTAATGATTTACTTCTGAAAAATCAGTGAATGAAAACCCTATGGAGCAGTTGTACTCTGACAACATGAAGTCTCTGGGAGTCATAATCAACTTGACTTCACCTGGTTTGATTTGGTTTCATTAGTTGTACACTCATCCAAGCCCACTGAGTGTGCTTCTCACACTGCCAGTCATTTTGTAAACAGGCTCCATTAAGCACACTGGGACGTGGGAAAGCAGCGGACATTGATAGTCATCACAGGTACTGAAAAAATTGCTGAGCACATGTGTTTTATTGAAAGTATCTACAATACTATCTTGAAATATGAAAAATGATATATGAGTATTTGAAAGTCATAAAGAAGGATTGCTTTGAGAGTATTCATTGATTCGTTCTCCTAAAGCACACTATATCCACTCTGAGCAGAAAGGGAAAAAAGAAACATCTCTGGCACTTATACTGGGTCAGGCTACAGAAGACTAAAAGTCATGAAATATAAATAGTTTTGTTTGTTTGTTTGTTTTAAAGCTTTTATTGTGAACTGAGTGATAGTCTACATTGCAGAACATAAGTTTTGCACTCAACCAATAGCATCTTGTTTCACTGTAATGGTTAAAATCCCCTTTTTATGATGTACACAAAAACACACAGAAATATCCTGGTGTGGTGCTGTGGATTAATGTGCCAGATTGCAAAGCCGTTTGAACTGCAAGGTTGATGGTTCAAGCTCACCAGCTGCTCCTCAGAAACCATATACAGGGTTGCTATGGGTCGGAATCAACTCGACAGCACTTAACAACAACAACAAAGCAACCATAGGACACATTTTGCAAACCAGCCCACTGCCTATCAGCACATATTTTTATGAGTCTAGAGCCCTCAGATGCTCTATCTCTCCATGCCATCACCTCTACCTCCAACTCTGGTGTTGCTTCTTCTCTGGTTAGGATCCCAAGTTCCACTCCTGCTCTTCCCTCTTGCTGGTTCTAGGGTCCCCTTTTCCTGGAATTTAAGATGAACTATTCCCACTTTTTTGTCACACAACTTCTACCTTATAGTTGTGACCATTGCAATGAGTACTGCTAACAATTACTCACTATTAAATCAAAAGAATCCTATCCCCATCTCCTGAAATAGAAATAGTTTTATTAAAGTATGAAGGTACCCTCAGGGGAAATGTGCCATAAACAGCAAAGCCTCCTGCAGAGGAGACGTACCACAGACAGTGGTATCTCTCCTTGTGATCGTAGTCTAAGGTGTTTTTATAGGGAGGGGTTAAACTTCAGATATGGTTCCACCAGATTTCAAAAAAAAGGGGCATGGTGTCCGTGATGGAATCTAAGATTTTAAGATGTATTCTATTGTGGAGGCATCTGGAATCCTTGACACAACTGTCAAGGACTATACCTTTCTGTCAGAATACTGGTTCAAGAGCCAGGTCAGCCCTGGTAGCATCATGCTGGGGTTCTCTGGCAATATTTTATACCTGGGTGGAAAACTGGTTAAGGGGGAAGCTAATGGGTAGCTGGAGATAGATGAAGGTTAACAAACCCTACTGGATAGCTGAATAGGGAGGGAGGATTAACAAACCCCATTGAGTTCTGGACACACAAGGAGATAGTTTCTCTATTTCCTCTCCTGTTTAAATCCTGCCTCCCCAACCCCATTCTTTGTATTTTTTAGGTTTCATGGTTCCACTGACCTTTCCACCATTAATTTCCTCCTGTCCCCTTATGCTAAAAGCACTAGATGCCATCTGATTCCTAGGCATGACCGTTGTTCTGGTGTGGCATTGTAGGGAAATCACTGGAATATCATCCAAAAGATAGGCAGTTCAAACCCAATAACTGCTCTTTGGAAACCCTATATAGAGTCGCTATGAATCAGAATGGACTCTGGCACTTAACAACCACCACCACCACCTTTGAAATAAAGCTGTTTCTGACCTTTACTGCATGCATTTACAAAATTAATACTTTAAAAAAAAAATGTTTTATTGTGACTTATGTGATAGTTTAAATGGGAGAACATTAGTTTTGCATTCATCCTATCATATATCGTTTCATTGCCATGGTTACAATCCCCTCCATGCATCATAAACCAGCCACAGACTATACTCTGCTAGCTTACAACACCCCACCACCACCACCTCCGGTTGTGAGCACACAGCCCTTCTCCCTCTCTAGGTCTAAAGTCCCCAGCTGCTCCATCTCTCCATGTCATCATCTCTGCCTCCATCTCTGGCATCCCTGCTTCTCTGGGTATAGGGTCCAGCTCTCCATTATTCTCCCTTCATGGTCCCAGGGACCTCCGCTCCTAGACTGCAAAGTTAATCACTCCCTTCCTTGCTCCAAAACGTCTACCTTTACATTTCCAACCCTCACAATCAGTCCTCATTCATCATAACAATTATTCACTAGTGTATCACAAGAGACCTATCCGCATTTTCTTTCATCAGTCCAGCTTAGACAGATTGTATACTACACAGTGGAGATTCTACCTTCCTCGACGCCCTCTGGATCTAGATTCCTTCTTGAAAGCTTGTAAGCCAGTCACTTCTTGCCTTTGAAGCCCCCCCCCCCTCCATTTTGGGTCGCCAATGTCCAAGTTGCCCATCCCTGTCTACTCTGTGTATGGAGGGGGTGGGAA
>NW_006408657.1:5300206-5304926 GCF_000296735.1 Chrysochloris asiatica
GTACCTCATGACTGATCTGGATATGTTCTTTTTGACAATGAATGCAACACCATTCCTCTTCAATTTGTCATTCCTGGCATAGTAAATCATGTGGTCATGAGATTCTAAATGGCCAATACCAGTCCATCTCAGCTCACTAATGCCTAAGATATCGATGTTATGCATTCCATTTCATTTTTGACATCTTCCAATTTTCCCAGACTCATACTTCACACATTCCATGTTCCGATTTTCAATGGATGTTTACAGCTGTTTCTCTTCATTTTGAGTCCCATGGGCCTTTCTTCCAAGGGCTTTATGCCATTTGCATCATCATGGTCAACTCTACTTTGAGGAGGCAGCTCTTCTCCAGTCACATTTTAAGTGCCTTCCAATCTGAGGTGCTCATTTTCTGGCACTATATCTGACAGTGTTTCTCTGATATTCATAAGGTTTTCAGTGACTAAATATTCAGAAGTAGTTCATCACTCCTTCTTCCTAATCTGTCTTTGTCTGGAAGCTCATCTGAAACCTGTCCACCATGGGTTACCCTGCTGGTATTTTAAATACCGGTGGCATAGCTTTCAGAATCACAGCAACTCACAAGCCACCGCAGTATGACAAACTGACAGATGAGTGGTGGTCGTACCACCTAGGGTCTTAATATATAAATGTAGTCAGCACAAAACTATAAAACTAGTGACTTCAAATTCATTCCCACAAGCAAACAATAACTTGGTAGTTTGTAAAGAGATAAGAAATAACTCTAGAATTAAAGAACTTTCAGTGATTTGGGAAATGGACCTAAGGACGTTCTCAGCCTGGAGTGATAAAACTTGCAGAATCCAGTGAAACATAAAAGGGAAAATGCTGCTGGGTTTGCTCAACCAAAGGAGCCCTGGTAATGTAGGATGTTATGTGTAGGCTGCCAACTAAAAGGTCAGCAGTTGAAGTCCACCAGGTGCTCCTTGGGAAAAATATTATGCTTTCTACTCCCAGAAAGACTTACAGTCTCGGAAACCCTGTGCAGGGTTACTATGAGTCAGAATCAACTCAATGGCACACCACCACCACCACCACCATACTTAACCAAAGTAGTAGGATAAAAACTGGAGCTGAAAAGAGACAATCTTAGTCACTCAATGCTAAGGATCTTTTCAAAACTCCAGTAAACAACAAAAGTGCTGAAATCCAAATGAAAAGTGCAGTCCTTTATTATTTGACTAAATATAATTGATTTATTCCAAATTCTAATTCTATTGGAAATTAATTTTCTTTCCCCAGATTTATGCAAATAACCTAAAACCTTTATTCTCAAGGTCAATTCTTGTTCTCAGCACTTGCCACTAACAAACTCTAAACCTCACATTATATTGCTGTTGTTATTGACTGTTGTTGTTGCTAACAGTCGTTGAGTCAGTTGCATGCCATAGCGTCCCTGTATAGGGTTTCCAAGGAGCAGCTGCCAAGATTAAACCACTGACTTGGTGGTGCAAACGACTTTGCAGTCCAGCACATTAGCCCACACAGCCACAACAAGACTCCTATCTTTGATTACATATGTGCATATATGCAAGTCAGCCTGTATTCTTTGATTACAAAAAGAAAAACACTTACTTTATTATCTGTGTATATGGCATATTTTACAGAAAGTTTGATGTCATGAAGAGGATTACATCAAACAATAGATCCTATAATTTATATGTTAATCACCTTTGTTTGCAAAAGTTTTTAAAATCCTTTCCATCGGTATTTTTCTCACTAGTCACGTTTCTAAGTATTGTTGTTTTCTGCCATGGAGCTCATTTGAGACTCTCAGCAACCCCATTGGACTGAGTGCCTTCCAAGGAAAGCTAGGCATTATATATGAGGGAAAGTTGTTGTTGTTGTTGTTGTTGTTAGGTGCCATCCAGTCGGTATTGACCCATAGCAACCTTATGCACAGCAGAAGGAAACACTGCCTGATCCTGGGCCAACCTCACTACTGTTGCCACTCTTGAGTCCATCAATGCTGCCACTTGGCCAATCCATTTCATTGGGGGCCTTCATCTTTTTCTCTGACCCTCCACCTTACCAAACACAATATCCTTCTCCAGAGACTGGTCCCTCTTGACAGTATGTCCAAAATATGAGAGATGAAGTTTGGCCATCTTGGTCTCCAAGGAGCACTCTGGCTGCACTTTTTCCAAAACAGATTTGTTGGTTCTTCTGGCAGCGTAATTCAAAAACTATTGCTACTAGGGTTTCAATTGACAAATGGATGGGTTTATTCCAAACAAAACATGTTTAAACATGTCTCTGGGATCAGTGGATGGTTGCAGACAAATTCTTTCAGTAATACACTTGTCTTAATTTCCTAAGGATTGTTGTTGTTGTTAAGTACCATGGAGTTAGTTCCAACTCTTAGCGACCCTGCACAGGGTTTCCGAGCCTGCAAATCTTTACGGGAGCAGAAAGCCTCATCTTTCTCCTGTGAACAGCTGGTCATTTCGAACTGCTGGCTTTGAAGTTAACAGCCCGATTCATAACCACTACACTACCTGAGCACCTTACCTTCTAAAAAACAGTAGCTTCTTAGGAAATATGCTGAGCTAGTTAAATTAAAGACAGAGAGGTAAGCTCAGAAGTTTATGGCAACAGCTTTTTGGGATAGATTTTCCTAAAGGACGTAGGACAATCATGTGGGCTTTTTATGAATAAGTTTGAAGAAAATGGAAAGCTGCATGTGGTGAGGAAAAGGCCAGGAAATATATGTTACCGAGTGTTTCCATCATGAATGACAGTTCACCTGATCATCATTCTTCAGAATTGGAATGTAGCAAGGGCAGTCCTAATAGAATTTCATTGGGAAACCTTATCCTATCCACTCAACAACCCTAATCTTGCCCATTCTGACTTCTTTTTCTTCACCAAACTCAAGGAACATTTAAAAGGAATATGATTTGAAGAGAGAATTCTTTGGGGAAAAGTTGTTATGGTTGAGTGCCATCGAATTGGTTCCTACTCATATCGACCCTGTATAGGGTTTCT
Organism: Chrysochloris asiatica; assembly: GCF_000296735.1. Taxonomy (NCBI): domain Eukaryota; kingdom Metazoa; phylum Chordata; class Mammalia; order Afrosoricida; family Chrysochloridae; genus Chrysochloris; species Chrysochloris asiatica. Next base: position 5,303,216 of record NW_006408657.1, read on the forward strand.
AAGGAGTGGCTGATGAGTTTGAACAACCAACCTTGTGGTTCAAATCGACCTTGCAGTCCACTGCTTATCTTACAGTGCCACACCAGGACTATGGGGAAAGATTTGTTGTTGTTGTTGTTAAGTGTTGTTGAGTTGGTTCCAACTCACAGTGACCCTGTATAGGGTTTCTAAGGATCGGCTGGTGAATTTGAACCACTGACCTTTCAGTTCAAATCAACCTTGAGGTTGAACGCTTACCCAATGGTGCCACACCAGGACTGCTGGGGAAAGGTGGAAACACTGCCTTTGGAAGTATATAGACCTAGATGGAGGATATGTAGAGAAACAATAGCATATTGATCTTTTTGTTTAATAAAGGTTTCTATGATTTTGTGGAGTCCTGCTGTGGTGCTATAGGATAAGCACTAGACCTCAAAGTCGGTTTGAACCACAAGGTTGATGGTTCAAACCCACTTGGCACTCCTCAGAAACACTATGCAGGGTGATTTTGAGTCACATCCAATTTGATGGCGTTTAACAACAAGAATTTTGTAACAATACTTTTTGATTTATCCTCTTAAGCACACACTTGTAGGTTTTCGGATACTACGGGTTCCTTCTGCCTTTCAGAGTCTTTGAAGTATTTCACAATTTTGTTCATTCTTACACACAGAAATGCCAATGAATTTTGTTCACTGGAAATACAATTGATCCCTGTCCCATATATTCCTATTTCATCTCTTTGTAAATATATTTCAGAATTACTTAATGCTTTTATATGTGTGATGATTGGAATTCTCCTTTGAATTAGATGTAGCATTTAACTGGTTCCTTGCTAATTTACTAAATAAATGTCTTTGACGTGTCCATTTTATATTTTTGTGAGAGACAAGATTATAAACCCTTCTGAAACTTAACCTTTAACAGGTTCCAGAAAAACTGCTAAATTTTTTCTTTCCTCCAGAATTATTCATCTCCCCTCTTCCTGCGCATCCATTTTTTTTTCTGGCATCATTTGAGCTTACTCCCACTGACTTAATTATCCTTTCTTTGCATATGCAATGCCTCATTAATGTGTATCCTTCAACAAAGGCCTATAATATCTGGGTTTCATATTCAGCATAAGAAAATAATTTAAAGAGATTATAAAATTCCATATATTTTTTTTTCTCTCATCCACTAGCCTTTGTAATTTGAAAAGTGTGGTATAAGTTTTGGGGTCCTGGTGTGTTACTTCAGGATAAACAGTGGACCACTACTAACTACAAGATAGGCAGTTCAGACCCACCAACGACTCTTCAGAAATCCTATACGGAGTCACTGTGAGTCAGAACTGATTGAAAGACACTTAAAAACAGTATAGATTCTACTTCCCATTGATATGAATTATGCCATCACTGTTAGAAACCAGAAGCAACCATACAGTTTTATTTATTTATTTATTTTAATCTCTCTACATACTGGGAGTCCTGATGTCTAATGCACTAGAACGCAAGACCAGTTTGAACCACAAAGTGGGCAGTTCAAACTCACCAGCTGCTCCTTGGAAATCCTATACAGGGTTACTATGAGTCAGAACTGACTCAATGGCACTTCACAACAACAACAACAACATACTTGAAGTGTGTATTGAAGTTTAAGCTATTAAATAATTAATTATATGTGACTCTGTTCATGAGCATATCACATAGTTTTTAATTAATTCATTTTCTTCAATGTCTTTATGACTTAT
>NW_006408657.1:5306147-5306935 GCF_000296735.1 Chrysochloris asiatica
TCTAGTTGAACTCTGATCATCCAGTCATTGAACCAAGTCAAGTGGGTATTATCTGCAAATGTGGGTGTTCTTGTGCATATGCCCTCTCTTCTTATCAGCTGGATGCTTCACTCTCCACTCTATTCCTCTGTGGCTATGTCACTGACTCTGGGCCCAAGAGTCCCCAGGTCTTGCAACATAGCTGGCCAATCAGGTCTCCACCTGCATTCATAGGAGTCTATTGGATGTCGTAGGGCTTAGCGTGCAGCTGCACTGCTGTTTCTCCCTCACTTCTCCTTATCGGTGATGAACGTAGTCACCAATCAAAGCGTGTATTCCCATTGAGTCTTACTCTTGGAAGGAGGTTTGCCCTGAGGGAACCGGACCACTTGCCTTGATGTCTCCTGGGCAAGCAACTTGTTAGTTCTTATAGTAATCAGTCGGTCTGTTGTTATTGCTTTGTATTTTTCCTGTCGGTCTTTCTTTCAAGAAGTTATTTACTGTCCAGCTTTTGCATGCATATGAGGTTTTTGAAAATACCATGGCTTGGGTCAGGCACACCTTAGTCCTCAAGCTGACATTTTTGCTCTTCAACACTTCATAAAGGTCTTGTGCAGCAGATTTGCCCAATGCAATATGTAGCTTGATTTCTTGAATGCTGCTTCCATGAGTGTTGGTAGTTGATCCAAGTAGAATGAAGTCCTTGATAACTTCAATCTTTTCTCCATTGATAAGAATGCTGTTTATTGGTCCAGTTGTGAGGATTTTTGTTTTCTTTATATTGTGATGTAATCCATACTGAAGGCTGT
>NW_006408657.1:5313415-5332865 GCF_000296735.1 Chrysochloris asiatica
TGTTGTTGTTAAGTGCTGTCGAGTCGGTTCCGACCCATAGCGACCCTGTACAGGGTTTCCGAGGGTGTAAATCTTTACGGGAGTAGAAAGTCTCATCTTTCTCCCGCGGAGCGGCTGGTAGTTTCGAACCGCTGACCTTAAGGTTCGCAGCCCGATTCGTAACCACTACGCTACCAGATAGAATTTAAAAAATCTCTTTGTAATTCTTAAGATGAAGTCCTTTAGCCAGGGTGTCTACAAATACAGACCAATATTCAAAATATTATAATACCGGCAACCTCACCTTGTTTCTTTTCTCTTGCAGCAATTCTCTCTAGAATTGTTGGTGCTGTTGTTAAATGTCTTCAAGTTGACTCCAATCCACAGAGACCCTGTATAGGGTTTCTGAGGAGCAGCTGGAATCGCCAGCCTTGCAGTTCAAAGCAACTTTGCAGTCCAGCGCATTAACCCATAGCGCCACACCAGGACTTCTGTCTTGCATTACTCTTGTCCAATTTGATACAAGATCTTAAGGAACCTGACTATGAGGGTAAAGTCTGTATTATACCGCAGCATTAAAATTCATAAAATGTTGTAGGTTTATCTTAACTTTATAGTTTGGAACATTATTCATCTATGGTTAGAAATTCAAACTGTAAAGTTACGGAGTGTGCAGACTCATAGGAAGAAACAACTCACAGGATGGCTGAAATCTCATGTGAGTTGAAACCTCCTTGTTTTGTGCTGTTGTAATCATCAGTGTGCCTAAACCCACATCAATCTTTATTTGTGCCATAAATACACTAGCTGTATAAAAGAAATGGAAAAAATATAGTTGAAAAATGAAAAATTCTGAAACTTATTTTTTTTGAACTTTTAAGTTAGTTTTTATTACATAAAATTTGAAATAAAATAGAGATATGAGTATGAAGATGATGTTAAAAATAATATTCTCTGAAGACAAAAGTGTATATGTTTTCCTGGATTCATCAAATACATTAAAAGGGAAAATATAAATTCTGTTGGTTCAAGAGCAACTATGAAAAATATTATTTATGTAGGGGTCAAACAACATGGAGAGATGCCTTAAATCTTGAATGAGCCTACACATTGCTGATTTTAAAAAGTAGAGTAGTTGCTTATGGAATCTAAGGGAAAAAACCTCCAGTATTCAATTTATAAATCCTATGATTATATTTATCTTTTAAATTCTCACAAAGAAAATCATCCTAATGTTAATGGAAATGAGAAGCTGGAATTGAAATGTTATATTTTTATATTTTTAAAATGAGCCACATATAAATTATACTGATTCATGATTTTATTAATGCAAAAATATGTAATTGGGTCATTATTACTTATAAAATATAAAACCAAATGAAACGTTTAGCTTAAAATACTGAGTGTATCCCCACAGCACACAGTGAAGTGAGAATTAACTGCCCATTTCTTTCATCAATATAAATAGAAAAGACAAATAATTTGGTATCCAAGGGAAAAATTGAAGAACACATGGACTGGGTCAGTATATATGCAGACTGTGACACAGCTGGTGCAATAATTCCGTCTTCAAATCTGCACTATTGGTCACAGCTGGACTAATCATACGATAAACCACACAGATCATAATGACAGCCAAAATAATCAGATAGATCAGGAGGGTGGCCCACATGAATATGATCAGAATGAAAATAATTTGGCTACAATGAAAGAAATTACCTAGAAATGTAGATCAAAGCAGATAATCAACCTGGTAATTAATTCATGCCTGAACACAGATGCAGAATATAGACTTCATAAAAGTTTCAGCAAACCCTGGTTCAGCAGTGATCCCCATAAAGGGTTCCTTACAATTTGGTAGTTTCCAGAAAATTGACTGTCAAGATAATAACATCTCTTAGATGAGGACTGAACATTTTATTTTCCTTCTAAATCATTACAGTGAGACATAATCTATTTTCCTTTTCATCAAAATTACACATAAACATAGCATATACACATCTACACACATGCAGACATATGCCTTGTGGTGCCTTTAATTTACTTGATATGGCTTTTCTATCCAAAGTCTTCTTCATTCCCACCAAATGATTGGGTGGGAACATGCAAATAAGGTATACAGGACTCTAAGGCTTTGTTGTTATGGTTAGGTGCCATCGGGTTGGTACCGACCCATAGCGACCAAACACTGCCCGATCCTGGGCCAACCTCACTACTGTTGCCACGCTTGAGTCCATCGATGCTACTACCACTTTCCCAATCCATCTCGCTGGGGTTCTTCCTCTTTTTCTCTGCTCCGCCACCTTACCAAACTTGATATCCCTCTTGGCAATATGTCTGAAGTATGAGAGATGAAGTTTGGCCATCCTGGCCTCCAAGGAGCATTCTGGCCACACTTCTTCCAACACAGATCTGTTGGTTCTTTTGGCAACCCATGGCACTTTCAATATTCTCTTCCAACACCATAACTCAAAAGCATCAATTCTTCTACTGTCTTCCTTATTCACTGTGCAGCTTTTGCATGCATATGAGTTTATTGAAAATACCATGTCTTGGGTCAGGCACACCTTAGTCTTCAAGCTGACATTTTGGTTCTTCAACACTTTAAAAAGGTCTTGTGCAGCAGATTTGCCTAGTATAAAAATGATGTGGGATTTCTTGACTTCTTTGATTTCTTGACTGCTGCTTCCATGAGTGTTGATAGTTGATCCAAGAAGAAGTCCTTGACAACTTCAATCTTTTCTCCGTTGATAAGAATGTTGTTTATTGGTCCAGTGGTGAGGATTTTTGGCTGGAACTGGTTAATTTTGCACTCCAGCTAGACTTAAAAGGAATCCTCTCAGAAGCACAGACAGAAGATCCCAGGACAATCAAGAAGGAAGAGCATAAGTGAGGTGTGAGATCCCTACCTAGAGAAACAAGAACGGCAGAGGCAACAGCAGAGGCAATGGCATGGAGCGACAGAGTGGCTTTGGGCTTTAGGCCCATGGACTGAGTAAAGCTGTGTACCTACTAGCAGGAAACTGGCTTGCAGAATGTGCCCTTTGGGCAGTCACAGACTGGCTAAAAGTACTTTGTAACACTTACCTGAGCAAGGCAGAAACCAAGGGACCACATGGCTGAGAGGCCAAAGACAAGAGTAAGGCATGCCTACAAATGGCAGACAAGAGACATTCCTTATTGAAGAACTGCTGTGTCTTGAGCTTTATGACCCTGAATTGTACCCTGTTCACTTCCTTAATAAACCCCATAATTATGAGTATTGTTATGAGTACTGTATGTTCACTGCAATGGATTATTGAACCCAGATGTGAAGCCGAGAATGCTGTGGGAGGGATGGTTGGTATCAGAATAGGGTAAAGACTGTTGTAGAGTAGAAGCACGTCTCACCTCCACTTCACAGGAATTGGCCTTGGGTTGGTTTTAAGTTTGATTATCTTTTCCCCTTGTGAATTCAGGGGAAGCCAGACATGGCTTCCACGTAGTTTTTGCTTGCCTAAACACATATGCACATACATAATGTTCATACTCTTCAATGTTGGCTTACAGGCAACTAGGTCCAGAAGTAGAAATAATCCTGAAAATAGCATCTAAAACCATTAAACATTCTTGAGGATTATTTAAATTTTCAAAATTGATTATAAAACATTTCTTCTGAGAAAAGTACTAAATGATAAAATTTTCCTTTGCTTTTTCTGTGTGAATATCAGTGAATATTTTTAATGAGGTAAAATGTACATAAAACAAAATATACAGATCTTAAGCGAACAGTTTAAAGAGCTTTGACAATACATACAGCTATCAAGATATTGACAACGTTGAATTTTTCCAAGTCTTGTGATCTTGGTAAATATCTATGATTAAGGAAGTCCCCTCGTAATTTTGTGTTCCAGAAAATGGATTACTACAAATATCAGCCTTGCTTTTATTGTTAAACCCTATAAAGGATTGCTATGAGTCAGAAACAACTCAACGGTATACCATCCCAACCCCCACACCCCCTTGTTTACCTAAAACCAAGTCAGACACAGATGCTTCTAATATCCAATCTTTGCCTCATAATAAATTATTGCTTTCTCCAAGAAAAAGTAATTTTTAGGCCTTAGTTTTGAGCTTAGATGCTATAGTAAAGGTTTCTTTTATACAAGAAAGAAAGGAGAAGTATTTTCTACAGTTAAAGTTAGTGTTAAGGGCATATTCTCTAGGGCTTCCCAATCTTACAGATTAGTCCAATTTCTAACCAGACCTGGAGATACCTTCGTATGGTTTGGGAAAATCAAATGGATCAAAATCAATGAAAATTTACTATTTAGACAAAATAAACCTAGGGTCTATTACAGAGATAAGAAAGTTGGAGACAAATTTTAGATTCTATTCCCATGGCCTTCCCATCTAAAAGCAGTTAGCCAAACATTCAAGAGTACAGACAGCAAGGAGACAAACTGGTCTCTAACTGTAGACATTGCTAAGAAAACATGTGAAAGAATTACTGAGTTCTAACTTTAGATGTTGAGTCCTAATATGGTACTGTTGTATAAGCATTGGGCTGCTAACCACAAGATTGATGGTTCAAACCCATCAGTCAGTCCTTAGAAATTCTATCCGCGGTCACTATGAATTGGAACCAATTCAACAGCACTGAACTAAAACTTTAGATGTGGCATCATGGTGTGGCACTATAGGATAAGAACTGCACTCCGAAACACAAGATCAGCAGTTGAAATCCATCAGACTAGACAACACTTATCAACAACAGCAGACTTAGATAATCACATGGCATATACTTTAGTTTTCTTAATTCTACACTGAAGTGAAAAGGAATATTCTAAAACATTAATTAGTAAAATGCCCCTATCTTTGAGATTCATACACAATACTCTGAAAAATACACAGCATGATAAAGCTAAATTTGTACAGTGTAAATTTATGGATCTCCAAAAGAAACAGCTGAAAGGGTGATTGTCCCAAGGCCTTTGAGTGACTCTCACTTCCCTCCAACCTACCTTAGACATCTGTAAACATTGCAAGGAAAAGGGGCATTGGACTAGAGATTGTTTAAAAAGAATTCGAATCCAACAAATTTCAGAGAATCAATGAAACCACCTGTCTTTGTTTCCTAGTGTTGCTGTAGCAGAATTAAGACAAATGGGTAGTTTTAAAGAACAAAAATGTATTTTCTAATAGTTTTTGTTGTTGTTATGTGCTGTGGAGTCTATTCCAACTCATAGCAACCCTATACAGGGTTTCCAAGGCTGTAAATCTTTATGGGAGCAGAATGCCTCATCGTTCTCCTGAGGAACAGCTGGTAGTTTCGAACTGCTGACCCTGAGGTTCGCAGCCCAATTCGTAACCACTATGCTACCAGAGCTCCTCTCATTGAGAGTTTTCCTCTTTTTCAATGCACCTCTACTTTACCAAGCATGATGTTCTCCTCCGGACACTGGTCCTTCCTTATAACATGTTCAAAGTATGAGAGACAAAGTCTCACCTTTCTGGCTCCTAAGGAACACTCTGGCTGTACTTCTCCCAGCACAGATTTATTTGTTCTTCCGGCAGTCCATGATACTTATAATAGTCTTTTTCAACACCATAACTCAAATGTATGAATTTTCCTATTGTCTTCATTATTCTTGTCCAACTTTCACATGAATATGAAGCTGTTGAAGATACCAGGACACCTTCATCCTCAAACTAGCATCTTCGTTGTTCTTGAACACTTTAAAGAAGTCTTGTGCAGCAGATTTGCCTATTACAATACATCATTTAATTTCTTGATTGCTGCTTCCATGACAGTTGATTGTGGATTCAAGTAAAATGAAGTTTTTGACAACTTCAATCATATCTCCATTTGTCAGGATGTTATTTATTGGTCCAATTGTGAGGAGTTTTGGTTTCTTTACAGTGAGGTGCAATTCATACTGAAGGTTGTATTCTTTGATCTTCATCAGTAAGTATTTCAAGTCCTCTTCACTTTCAGCAAGCAAGGTTGTCTCACCTGCATATCACAGGTTGTTAATGAGTCTTCCTCCTATCTTGATGCCATGTTCTTCATATAAATCAGTTTCTTGGATTATTTTACAGAATACAGATTGAATAAATTTGATGAAAGAACACAACCCTGGTTCCTGATTTTAAATCATTCAGTATATCCCCTTGCTCTGTTCTAACAACTGCCTCCTAACAGGTTCCTCATGAGCACAATTAAGTGTTCTGGAATATCTATTCTTTGCCTTATTATCCATAGGTTGTCATGATCCACACAATCAAAAGTCTTTGCATAGTCAATAAAGTACAGGTAAACATCTTTTTGGTATTCTCTCTTTTCAGCCAGGCTTGATCTGACATCAGCAATACGATCCCTTGTTCCACATCATCTTCTGAATCCGGCTTAGATTTCTGACAGTTCCCTGTCAATGTACTGTTGCAGCCCTTTGTGAATTATAGTCAGCAAAATTTTACTTGCCTGTGATAATAATGATATTGTATGATGATTTCCACATTCCATTGTGTCACCTCTCTTTGGAATAGGCATAAATATGGATCTCTTCTAATCAGTTGGCCAGGTAGCTGTCTTCCAAATTTCTTGGTATTGATACGTGAGTGCCTCCAGTGCTGCATCAGTTTGTTGAAACATTTCAGTTAGTATTCCATCAATTCCTTGAGCCTTGTTTTCCACTAATACCTGCAGTGCAGGTTGGACTTCTGTAACATCAATTCTTGAGCATATGCTACCTATTGAAACGGTTAAACATCAACCATTTCTTTTTGATACAGTGACTCTGTGTATTCCTTTCATCATCTTTTGATGCTTTCTGCATCATTCAATATTTCTCCCATTGTTGCTGTTGCTGTTAAGGCTCTTGAGTCGGTACCAACTTATAGAGACTATGTATAGAGATTCCGAGGAGCACCCGGTGGGTTTGAACTGCTGATCTTGTGGTTACCAGTCCAATACTACTTACCCTACAGCACTACCCACTATGCTATCAGAGCTCCTTACATCAGGACTAGAATCTTTCAATATTGCAAATCAAGGCTTGAATATTTCCTTTAGTTCTTTCAGCTTGAAAAATGCTGAGCATTTTCTTCCCTTTTAGTTTTCAATCTCCAGGTCTTTCCCATTTCATTATAATATTTGACTTTGTCTTCTCCATTTGCCCTTTGAAATATTCTGTTCAGCTCCTTTACATCCTCATTTCTTCCATTTGCTTTAGCATATGTACACTGAAAAGCAAGCTTCAAAGTCTTTTCTGACATCCATTTTGGTCTTTTCTTTCCTGTCTTTTAAAAAACCCTTTGCTTTCTTCCTGTATGATGTTCTTGATGTCATCCCACAGCTCTTGTGGTCTTCGATCATTAGTGTCTAATGCATCAAATCTGTTCTTGAGATAGTGTCTAAATTCAGGTGGGATAATGACACTTATACGCTTAAATAATTATTGAGTGCCATTAATTTTGTCCTCATAAACAAAGTGGCAGCATCAGTGGGCTCAAGCGTGGCAATGATAGTGAGATTGGCCCAGGATCTGGCAGGGTTTCGTTCTGCTGTGCATAAGGTAGCTATGAGTCAGTACGGACTCAATGGCACCTAACAACAACAATAAAGTCTCTTTAATCATTGCCTTCTATGTAAAATCTTATAACTCATCTTTTCTTGTTTGTTTGTTTTTTAACCTTTTACCACTCTAGTGTATCTTACAGAGTCCTGAAGTCATGCTATAGGATAAGCACTGGACTGCTAACTGCAAGTTAGAGGTTCAAACCCACAAACCTCTCCTTGGAAACCTTATAAGGGGTCACTATGAGTCACAAGGAATGCTACGGCACATCATAACAACAGTGTATCCTATTTGCTTTTGACAAATATAGATTTTTATGGCTAATCCCCTTCTCACAAATTTTCAATGGCTTTCCCCAGAACCCAGAATACAGAGCTTATTCCTTAGTCTAGTTGCATATGTACCCTTCTATTTGAGGACAAATGTCCTTTTCTGCTTCATCTTGATGCTACATTTGAACCAGACTACTCACTATTTCACAAACATGTCCAGAAATGTGAAACTGTTGTCCGTGCTCTTGACTTACCCCCACTACACATTACTTACAATGATCTCTCCTCAACCACACTACAGTGCAAGAACTAACTCACAGATATTCTTATAGTTTCAATGTATCCTGGTCTTTTTCAGCTGGGAGTTTAGTAAATGTGTTGAAGTAAAATAGTATTTCCATTTTCAGTTCTTTGGGAAGTAGGATTTTTATGATGTCTGACAGCTCAGAGTGATGTGTTGTCTCAGAATAATGAATCTATGTTGAGTTTGTTAGGCTCTAGCCTTATGTCCCCTCCATCTCCCTCCAAGTATAAACCACACAGATAATTCTTTTGTTTCCCAGAGAAATCATATACAAATTTCTACCGGAGTCATAGGTAAATCAGGTAACAAGATTATCATCATATCCTCTGAATCCTAATTCTAAATGTCAGACTTTGTTTCTTATCTGCATATGTGAACTGGACAAGAAATTATAAGAAACAAATTAAAAACGACTTTGACCCCAAATGCAAGGGTTTCTGGGAGCTCTTGAGATGTAAATGAAAGCTATCATGGGCACACAGGAGGTCTCTAAGGTAAAAGAATTGGCATCTGAACAGATGGAGTTAGTAAGGGTTTAGTGTAAATAGCTGTCAGAGACAAAGAGGGAGGGCTTTTGTAGAAACTAAAGCTCAGGCAGCACTCAATACACGTTTAATCGTCTTAATACAAGTCACAGAGGCTTTCCATAAAAATCAGCAAAGGAAGGTTTATGAAAAAAATTAATTCTCAGAGCATAAAAATATGCATGAAAGACAAAGGTAAGGCAATATACACACAACAGTGAGGAAAAGAGAAAAAAATTAAAATAAATGAAAATCTTAATCTAAAACCAGATTCTATTTTTTAACAACTGCTTGACCAGGAAAAAATAGAACTGTGTTGTCTATTTACAATATGCATGCATGAAAGGTTTACTGGTTTGGTGTACATAAGAAATCAATAAGACACTGTCAGCAACTGTGATAGATGAGTTGGTCTGCAAATGGAGATTCTGTTCTTTTGACATGCTTCCAAGTCCTATATTTGAAGTAGTTACAATGGTCTTTGGAAACAAATTTCACAGCCTAGGCAAACAACAGAGTGCATCTGAGGTAGTAACACACCACATTGCCAAACCTTTTTCATAGTTCTTGTAGTCCTTGAGAAATGTGGGTTAGGTGATCAAGGAAGGACACCAAAGCTGGATAAACCATGATTTCTCTCTTCCTAAAATTTCAGTATCTGAAATCCTACTAGATTACATGATAGAAAAGCATTAAAATTGATGGAAGACCCTGTGATGGTTAAGGCTGTGTGTCAATTTGACTCACCATGGTTCTCAGGGGTTGGGCAGTTATGTTATAGTTTGGTAGCTATGTAATGATGATGAAATCTAATATAATGTAATTCCCTCCATGATGAGATCAGCTATGATCAGCCAATTAGTCGAAACAGAGTTTCTTTAGGTATGTAAGCTGCATCCAATATATATATATATAAAGAGAGAGACTTTGTGGACAAGCTCTCTGGCTTTTTGCTCCCTCTAGATCTTGCATCTAGCTAATCATCTGACCTCTGTTTTTTGGGACTTGAGCTAGCAGTCTGTCTTATTACCTGCTGATCTTGGGTTTTCCCACATTCCACAGCTCCTTAGCCAACACAATCTGGCCTGCTGATCTTGGGTTTGCCGGCCCCTGAAACTAACATGTGAGTCAGGAAAAGTCTCCAGCCTGATTTCTGAACAACTGAGTTCAATCACCAGTAATTTTCAATGCATCTTGGTTGCATGTTTGATCAATTTTAGACTGAAGAAGTTGGTAGACTTCTTCAATTTCATCATCATTGGCTTTAGAAGTTGGTGCGCAAAGTTAACTAACTGTGGTTGGTTGTTGGTGGTTATGTGCCATGGAGTCCGTTCCGACTCATAGCAACCCTGTACAGGGTTTCTGAGGCTGTAAATCTTTATGAGAGCAGAAAGCCTCATCTTTCTCCCGCAGAACATCTGGTAGTTTCAAACTGCTGACCTTGTGGTTCGCAGCCCGATTCGTAACCACTACGCTACCAGAGCTCCTGTAACTAACTGTAGTATTATTTAATTATTAAATATTATTATTAAGACTATTTAGTATTATTTGTAGGTGTAGAGGTAGCATCCTATATTGTTCTTCAAGATAGATATTGAAATGCTCTTTTTGATGATGTGTTACAATTCCTCTTCATTCTGGCATAGTAAACCATATGATTATCTGATTCAAAATGGCCAATACCTAACCACTTCAGCTCACCATGAGTCAGAATGCCTAGGTTGATTCCTGGTGTGGTGTGGTAGGATAAGCACTGGACTGGTAATCTTAAGGTCTGTGGCTCAAATCCACCATCTACTCCTTGGAAACCCTATATAGGGTTGCTATGAGTCAGAAGTGACTGGATGATACTTAACAATGCCTAGGATATTGATATATACAACTTACAGTTTTCCTAGATTCATACTTTGTAATTCCATGCTCTGATTACTAATAGATATTTATGGCTGTTTTTTCTATTTTGAATTGTACCCCATTGGCAACTGAAGGTCCTGAAAGCTTTATTCCATACACATCATTATGGTCAACTCTCCTTTAAGGAGGCAGCTCTTCCTCAGTCGTATTTGCATGCCTTCCAACCTGTATCTTCAGTCACTGTACCTGACAATGTTCTGCTGCTGTTCATTAGGCTTTCAGTTGTTAACCCCTCAGGCTTGGTCCATCTCTACTCCCTATTCTTCCTAGTCTAGAAGCTTTGCTGAAACCTGCCCTGTAAAATACTGATGGCATAGCTTTCAGCATCACAGCAACATGCAAGCCACCACAGTACAACAAACTGACAGGTGAGTGGTGGCAAAGTATGATGGACTGCCAGAAGAACAAACAAATCTGTTCTGGCAAAAGTACAGCCAGAATGTTTCTCAGAAAGGAGGTTGGCGAGGCTTTTTCTATAATTCCTTGAACATGTTGTCAGAAGGGACCAGTCCCTGGAGAAGGACATCATGCTTGGTAAAGTGGAACATTAACGGGAAAGAGGAAGACGCTCAACAAGATAGATTGACGCCAAGGCAGCAACAACATGCCCAAATCTAACAATTGTGAGGATGGTGCAGGACCTACCAATCTTTCATTCTGTTGTGCTTGGGTTTGCCATGAGTTGGAACCAACTGGAGGGCAATTAACAGCAACGTCCTTACCACCTGGAATAGCTCCTGCCTTTCTCACTGGGTAGAGAACTTAGTCAAATTCTTCTAGCATCAACTCTAAAAGGCAACTCATAGCATACTCCTTAGCTACTTTCTAATGCCAGGATAAATCAAAAGAATCGTTCTTAAGGCACATTCAAAACTCTTAAAAACTACAATTAAGCAGAGACTATGAACTGTTACACTAATGTTATCTTCCTAATTCTCCCAAATCACCTGATTCCCTGAAGCACTCTATCTCATGAAATAATGCTTTAATTGGAAGTTGTTTCTATTTCTAAAAGACCTTCATAATTATTGTAGATCATTTGGAAAATTGAGAAGTTCAAAAAGAAAATGGAAGTTAATATTATCATTCATTCATGATTGTTACTTATTTTTCATATATTCTGTTTTTCTATGTATATGTATAAACGTACACTTAACTGAGTAATTATCGTTTGTTATCCTGATCTGTTTAATTAATGCATTATCATCGGTATTGCTATGTCATAAAATTTAGTTAAAAGCCTTTCTATTGACTGATAATGTAATTTTTTTCAGTAACCTTGTGCTGGAACATACATTCATTCATTCCTCAACATGTATCTTTGTATGCTTCTTTGGTTATTTCCTTAACAAATTTGTCTTTCTTGTTATTTATTCACTGAGCATGCATTTATTGGGAGTCATATTTATCAGGCACTATGCAACAACATGCTATAGGCACTGAGAAAACAATGGAATGAAAAAACGGCATGGTCCCCATCCTAACTGGAAGGAAAAGAGCTATAGACACTAAGTTGGCATAAAGTTAATAAACATAGACTTTCATTTTGAGAAAAATTATATTAAAAAATCAACAGGGTCACTGAGGGGAATATAGCATAGTTTAGAGATATGCAATTTTTCAGGCAAGGCAGCTCTTGTCAGCCAAGGCTAATTTTCTAAAGAAAGGATGCAGCTGTGAGTCAAAATTCACAGCAGCTGGGGAATGGATGCATTTGCTAGAGACTCTAAGGTGAAAAAGAGCCTAGGGCCTTTGGGGAACTAAAATAATGCTAGTGAGTGTTCCATGCTACTGTTGCATAACAAACCAGGCCAAATTTAGTGACATAAAACATTTACCGATTTATTATACTTGTGGATCCTGTGGATCAAGAATTCAGACTGGCTACAGCAAAGATGGTCTTAGCTGGAAAGATGCAGATGGTTTGGAGTAATTCCATTGACTGGAACTGGAGTCTTCTTCACTCACACACTTTGTGACTAGGCTGGATAGGCTAAAGATTGTGGTCTCTCCATGTGGCTTGAGCTTTCTCAGAGCAGGGCAGATGAATTCTGAGAGGAAACAGTAGAGTGAGCATGCTTCCAGAAACCAAGCATCCTAAGCTTCATGGCCTTTTCTAATCTAGTCTCAGAGGACATTACTTCTGTAGTACCATACTGAATCAATCTGAACTCAAACAAATTCAAGAGGAGAGGCTATAGATCTTATCTTCAGTGAGAAGAGTGTCAGAATTTTTAATTTGGTTCATTTTGAAAACACACAATTGAAGACCATCACCCATCTGTCAGTTTGTTGTACTATCATGACTTGTGTGTTGCTGTGACACTGGAAGCTATGCCACTGGTGTTACAAATACCAGCAGGGTCACCCAGGTACACAGGTTTCAGTGGAGTTTCCATACCAAGACAGACTACAAAGAAAGGCCTTGTTGTTAAGCGTCATCAAGTCAGTTCCAACTCATAGCAACCCTGTACAGCATTGCTGAGGAGCAGCTGGTGAGTTTGAACTGCCGACCTTGTGGTTGGCAGTCCAGTGCTGATCCTACAGTGCTATACCAGGAGTACAAAGAAAGGCCTAATGATGTACTTCTAAAAATTAGCCAATAAAAACCTTACTGATTGCCACAGAACATTAACCAGATTGATTTGCACAAGTCATCAGGAAGGATTTATCACTTAAGTTGGACTTCCTGTTTGGTAAAGTAGAGGGTCAGTAAAGGTGAGGGAAACCTTTGGTGCGATTTGCACAGTGTCACAACAATGAACTCAAACATGCTGGCAATTGTGAGCAGGGCAACTAATTATTGATTATGGCACTTCTAGCCAAATTTCTCTATTGTGTGATATACTGTAAATCCTAGCCTCTATGCCTGTGAATATGAATCCATTTTGAACTAAGTTGTTAAGGAATAAAGATTAATGTATGAGGACATGGAGAGCTAGAGCAGCTGAGGACTTCAGACTCATGGAAAGAGAAAGGCTGTGTGCTGGCGGTCAGTAGGCAGGCTTACAGAATATGCCCTTAGTTTTTTTTTTTTTTTTTAAATGATTATATATTCCTGAGTGCTTTTATGTACATCAAATAAACAAAGAAACAGATGAATAGAAGTAAATGCTGTTGAATGGTGATGCATGGAGGGGATTGTAATCATTGCAATGATAGGAAATATGACAGGATGAGTACAAAACTGATGTTCTCCATGTAAACTATCACTCATCGCACAATAAAAGCTTTTAAAAAATGACCATGGGAGGGGAGGGTGAGAATCATTTCACAACTAAAAGAATGCAATCAATGTTATTGAATTGTACATGCATAAATTATTGAATTGGTGTTGATTCTACTGTGTGTATTCTCAACAATAAAAATAAGCAAACCAAATTATTTTTTAAAATAAGTAACAATTCTAAGTATATTAATAATCATGAAGTGGGATACACTCACGAGGAAAAAAAAAAAAAGATGAATGTTAAGCTAATGAGTAAAGATTACAGTGGAACTAACATTAAGGACACCCTCACCTTACTAGAGGGTGTGACTCAAGTCACTAACCTTAGTTTCCCTTGGGGGCATGGTCTGACTCCAATTCATAAGTCTGCTTTGAAAAAGTTCACTTTCTTACCCCAGATCTTGCATCTGGTTCATTATATCTGAGCTCTAGTTCATGGGACATTCAGCCCATCACCTGATCTGATTCACCAGTTCCCACAGCCTCAGGCATCCACAGTCATCTGACATGCGGATTTGGGTTCCTCAGATCCTCAGACTCTGTGGGTGAGAGGAGTCCCCCAGACTGATCTCTCAACTACAAATTTGAGATTTGCCAGTCTCCACAAATGAGTGAGCCATTTCTTTGGACAATTTTGAGTTTTGTGAGACATTGTAGCATGTTACAGAACCTTGAGACTTGAGGGAAGGGAGAAGTAGGTATTGCTATCAAGGACTATGGAGTAGTGTAATATGTCAGAAAAGCTGAGCAGGTGGGATAGCTTTAAACTTCAATCATAAGGACCAGCCTTGTGCTGATCTTTCTGAAAGAATTTGTTCATGCCATCACCATGAACTGGAGTTGACTAGATCACAGCTAACAACAACAAATGAGGAAAGGGAAGAATGGTTTAAGATAAACTGACAGGCAGAGGGAAAAAGGACAGGTTGTAGTAAGAGTTTCTGATTTACTATTCAATTTTGCAATTGCTAAATTCTAATGCTTTGACATATTAGAAAGCAGTAGATACATCTGACTGGAGCTCAAAGGAAAGATCTAATTGGGAGATACAAGTGACTGTTTATGTATTGTTTTTGCTGTGTGCCATTGAGTTCCAACACATGACCCTGAATAGGGTTTCTGAGAGTTGTTAGTGGCCTTGCAGTTGTAGTCCAGTGCTTATCTTTCAGTGCCACGCCAGGGTTCATCTAAAAATGTAATTACTTATTAATAACATATAAATATTTTACAGGCTTTTCAAGATAGTTTCTTTGCAGAAATGTAGCATAAAATTATACCCACACCAGAATAATAGGAGAATGACAGATACAGGACCAGGCAACATTATTTTAGATTTGTTGTATCTTGATTTTACATTTACTCAGAATAAGATTCATAGTCTTTAAGGTCAACTATTCTGGAATTGTTGCTGAATCCATCAGTCTCTCTTGCCAACATTCAAACTCAGCTTTCTAGGCCACTACTGTTGTTGTTAAGTGCCACTGAGTCGGTTCCAACTCATAGTGATCCTGTATAGGGTTTCTGAGGAGCAACTAGTGAGCTTGAACTACTGACCTTGTGGTTGAAACCAATCTTGCAGCCCCAGCACATTAATGTGCAGCACCACACCAGAATTCCCTAGACTACATACAAAGTTGTAACTTCCTCATATACCATACTTCCCATTATACAGTTTTGGATGTCTTTATTATTCAATATTTCCTTAAACTTCACATTAGAATAAATCTTATTTTGCCCTGTATCTCACTAGGCAGACTTGATTAGGACAACAATCAAGTCACTGAATGAACAAAAGATGAAAAGATATTGAAGAGTTATTGTGAACTACTTCTGGTAATGGTATTGTGTGACACTGAGTCGGTTCCAACTCATAGTGGCCCTGTGTAGGGTTCCCGAAGCTGTACATCTTTGTGGGAGCAGAAAGCCTCTTTTCTCCTGCAGAGCGACTGATAGATTTGAACTACTGACCTTGTAGTTAGCAGCACAGCTCGTAATCCACAATGCTATCAATGCTCCTTGAACTACATCTAGTAGAAGACTAATGTGTCAATGATAGTACTAAATATGTGAAGACTTAAACATGTAGTTTGGAACACCAAACATGTTATATTCAAAATAAATGAACCCAAGTGATTCTATACAACTGGAGGTGATTTGGGCCCCCAGGGGACATTTGTCATAATGTCTAAAGAGAGGTATTATTACTGGAATCTAGTGGTTAGAGGCAAAAGATGTTCTTAAACATCCTATAATAAAAAAACAAAAACAAAATTAGTCAGTTCAAACTCAATGGTGTCAATAGTAAGGAACCTTTCTGTATATTTTTCTCTGAAGCACATGGTGGCTCTTCCTTATCAAGTGTTATATAATTGTTCTTCCATGGTAAGAAATCAAATGTAAAGAGGAACATACAAAGTCATCAACTTCAAATGGAAGGTAACTAGAAATTCATAGAATTGATGAAGGAAGGCAGATTTTGAAATGTGAAATTGAGATAGAGTCATTAATGGTCAGAAATTAGAAGTGGTGCTTGAAGAAAACTATTACAGAGATATGCAATAAAGCATCAGATCAGAAGAGACAAGAGGATAAGGATAATGAATCACTGTAATGGTGAATGAAATTAAAGAGACTTCTGAAAGGGTAAGGACAGCACTGATGCATTAACTATTAGATATAAACTGGAGCAAATAAAAAAGAAGACTCCAGTTGGATACTGTACCATGTCTGTGTATAAAGCTATGATTTTACCTAGCATATTTAAAAGGAAATAATTGTTTTAATCTTCTTTTAGATACTATAGCGACAATTATTTTTAAAGAACAGACATCAGACAGCATTTTGGAGACAGTGGTAATCCTCATATTGAATGAAGGGACTCTTGGACTTTCCATACCTCTGTCGTAACCAGGGAAATTGGAATGATAAGAATGCCATAACTAGGGAAATAATTGTGAGATATGCATCAACATGACTTAGACACATGCTGTCCTATGAAAACGCCCAATAATTATTTGGAATTTGAACTAGGACTGATTGCAGGAAGAGCAATGGCAAACTGTTGATTCTCATCAAATCTATGATTTTGCCATTAAAAATGCCTAAAAATACTAACAGAGAGACAATAGGAAGGCATCAAGAATCAAAGTACTAATGAAAGAGAAGCAGAAAGTTTTCTGAGTTGTTATGTATACTTACCATCATATTCTAAAGACTAGCTAAGATATTGTCAAACTTTGCAATATTTCCATAAATCATAGACTATCTTCTCAAAATTTCATGGGGGTCATAAAATAAACTTTTTTAATTTAAATAAATGGGGTTGCACTTTAATTGTAAGCATAGGGGAGTGGTTTTATTGTTCATTTAGAAAGTTCAACAATAGATTTTGGTGGTTTGTGGTTAACTGGGTGTATAATTTCAGTTGTTAATATTGTCGTTAGGTCCCATTGAGTTGGTCCCAACTCATAGCAACCCTATATACAACAAAACAACACAAAACACTGCCTAGTCCTGCACCGTTCTTACAATCATTGCAATGTTTTAGCCATTGTTGAAGCCACTGTCTCAGTCCAGCTTATTGAGAGTAATCCTCTTTTTCTCTGACCCACTATGACCAAGAATGATGTCCCTCTCCAGGGACTGGTCCCTCCTGATAACATGTCCAAAGTAAGTGAAACAAAGTCTCACAATCCTTGCTTTTGAAGAGTATTCTGACTGTACTTCTTCCAAGATAGATTTGTTCATTCTTCTGGCAGCCCATGGGATATTTAATACTTTGCCAAAAGCATTATTCAAAGGCATCAGTTATCTGGACTTCTTTATTCATTGCCCAGCTTTTGCATGCATATGAGGTGATTGAAAATGCAATGGCTTGTGTTAGGGACACCTAAGTCCTCTAAGTGATATCATTGCTTTTCAAAATTTTAAAGAGATCTTTCACCTCTCGTGGCAGATTTGTCCAGTGAAACATGCCATTTGATTTCTTGACTGCTGCTTCCATGGGCATTAGCAAATAAAATATCCTGAACAAGTTCAATGTTTTCTTCATCTATCATAATGCTACTATTGGTCTAATTGTAAGGATTTTTGTTTTCTTTATGTTGAAGTCTAATCAATATTATAGGCTGTAGTCTTTGGTCTTTACCAATAAGTGCTTCAAGTCCTCTTCATTTTCAGTAAGCAAGGTTGTCATGTGCATATTGCATGCTGTTAATCTTTCTCCAATCCTGTTGCTGCATTTGTTCAGCATACACATTGAATAAGTGTGGTGAAAGGATACAACCCTGGCACGCACCTTTTATTTTAAACCATACAGCATCCCCTTGTTCTGTTTGAATGACTGCCTCTTGATCCATGTATAGGTTCAACATGAGCACAATCGAGTATTCTGGAATTTCCATTCTTCTCAATGTTATCCATAATTTAGCATTATCCACACAGTCAAATGTGTTTGCATAGTTAATACTACACAATAAAATATATTTCTTGTGTTCTCTGCTTTTAGCCAAGATCCATATGACATCAGCAATGATATCCCTCATTCTGCATCCTCTTTTGAATACAGCTTACAATTCTGGCAGCTTCCTGTCAGTGTACTGTTGTAACTACTGTTTATTTACCTTCAACAAAAGTTTATTTGGGTGTGACATTAAGGATATTGATGGATAATTTCTGAAATCGTTTGATCACCTTTGTTGGAAATGGCACAGATATGGATCTCTTCTAGTCAGTTGGCCATTAGATAGCTTCTAAATTTCTTGGCAAAGACAAGTGAACACTTTCAGTGTTACATCCCTTTGTTGAAACACATCCTTTTGTTGTTTTGTTGTTTTACATCCCTTTGTTGTTTTGCCAATTCCTGGAGCCTTGTTTTTCTTAATGCTTTTACTGCAGCTCGGACTTCTTCCTTCAACACTGCTGGTTCCAATCAACTCTCTGTTGTTGTTGTTGTTGTTAAGTACCGTGGATTGGAGTCGGTTCCAACTCATAGCGAACCTGAACAGGGTTTCTGAGACTGCAAATCTTTACGGGAGCAGAAAGTCTCAACTTTCTCCCACGGAACAGCAAGTAGTTTCAAACTGCTGACCTTGAGGTTAGCAGCCCAATTCATAACCACCATGCTACCAGAGCTCCTTAATCAACTATCTGTAAGAGAGTAAGTTAATACTATTGCCATCCAAATTTCCTTAAATGAAAATAATCAAGTGAGTTATACCACGAAAACATCCATAAAATCATGAAAATTATAGCAATTAAGGTTTCACCAAAACTACCTGTAATATCTGATTGAGACAGAAATGACCATGCATGTTATTCACACAGTTATAATTTTAGCTATAAATATCCATTTCCTGTGGTCAAACAAGTCTCAAAAGAGGCTAAGTTGCTCTACTTTATTGTCTTCCTCTCACCCCAAAATCAAGCAATGTAAAATATAATGTGCAACAGCCACAAACTTCTGAAATATTTATTTATTTTCCATCACTATTTTGTTTACTCAAGCTTGATACTCAAAAGCCTTCTTTTATTTCTCTTATATTGTAAATGTGTTTTATAAACTTGTTGTTGTTGTTATGTGCCATCTAGTCGGTTCCGACCCATAGCGACCCTGTACAGGGTTTCCGAGGGTGTAAATCCTTACGGGAGTAGAAAGCCTCATCTTTCTC
>NW_006408657.1:5332965-5334567 GCF_000296735.1 Chrysochloris asiatica
CTTAAAGATCTATAAATATATTATAGTGTACATAGATCTAGCACAGACTGCTAGTCCTGATGTAGTGCTGTGGGTTAATGCGCTGGACTGCAAAGTTGCTTTGAATCGCAAGGTCGGTGACTCAAGCTCACCAGCTGCTCCTCAGAAACACTATGCAAGGTCGCTATGGGTCAGAACCAACTTGACGGCACTTAGCAACAACAACAACAAGCACAAATTGGCATGGCCCATGCCAGTTATTCCCTTTAATATCTTTTGAATTTGTTGCTTTTATTTCATTTTCTCTGGGTCTATCCAAGCCATAGTGAATACTGCTTCTCATACGGTTACCCTGTCTACAGCCCCCTCCTAGCCATCCCATCTTGTACATTGATTAAAGAATCATCCTCCCAAAATACCTCTAAAAGACATCTGAAAATCCCTAATCTGGTGTTCAAAACCCTCCTTAATTGGCCTTAATCTACTTTACCAATCTCATCTACCATTATAATCTCTCAAAATGTTTATTCCCTGGTAACTCTACTGTTCATTCACCAGAGGCTCTTTGGAAGCCCTAAACAGGTTTGCTAGGAGTCGAACCAGACTCTACAGCACTTAACAACAACTTGAATGCTAAGGGATTCCAAAGATACCTACTGCTTTTCACTTTCTTCCTAAAATGGCCCTTTTCCTCCCTGTATAAGCAAATCTTACTGACAATAAATAGTCTTGCCAAAATTGACTCCTTTTCATTCATACTCAAATAATAACACCTTTCCAGCAACAGATTTGTAAGTAATAGTCACACTAAGAAGCAATTCTGTCAACTTCACTTGATTTTTATTTCATCAATTGATTTTATGGAATAACCATGAAAATGTCTAAGAAATATGTCATTGAAATTTTGACCCTAAAATTAATACTTTTAAATGAATATGATTAGCAAGAAAATAACTTGAAATACTACAATATACATGCATACTTAATATAATAGGACATGCAGGATACATGTTAGTTCAATGCAGGTCACAAGCAGAATACTAAACTTGTCATCAGAGACATCAAAAACATCCAAATATACCAAAAGAGCAATACTAAGTTATTCATTACACAGAAGAAGAAAGAACTACATGTAAGTGTTTTGGGAAGGAAATTTATTCACGTATTCAGTTGAGACTCTAATTTTTATCTCTAACTTCAGGTGTAAAACTAAATCCTAATTTATGAGTCCATCTCACCGATGTTGTTAAATGTTATTGAGTCAGTTTTGACTCAGACGCCACCCTGTATAGGGTTACTGAGGAGGGGCTGGTGGGTTTGACCTGCCAACCTTGGGGTTAGCAGTCCAGTGCTTATCCTTCTGATAATTCTCGAATATTTTCCATGTCAGTGTCATTAATGGCTAGAGGAATAGCAAGAAGAAAGGAGATTTGTATTTTTTGTCAAGTCAGTATTTAACTTAATGGATAGAACAGGGAATTATGGTAGCTTTAATATTCCTAAAACCTTTCCACTAATTAATTAAAAGATCTTTCACAAAAGATTGTTGTTAGTGTTAAGTGGTGTCCAGTCAGTTCCAACTCATAGCAACCCTGTATAGGGTTTCTGAGAAGCAGCTGGTGA
>NW_006408657.1:5336008-5342484 GCF_000296735.1 Chrysochloris asiatica
CCATTAAACTAGGTCAAATGGGTACTATCTGCAAGTATGGTGTTCTTGTGCATCTCCCCTCACTTCAAAGCAGCTGGATGCTTCACTCTCCACTCTAGTCCTCTGTGGCTATGGCCCTGGGCTCAAGAGTTCCCAGGTCTCACTATACTTCTGGTCAATCAGGTCTCAATCCAGGTTGGCAGAAGCCTATCGAACGTGGTCAGACTTAGCTCACAACTTCATTGCTGTTTTTCCCCCACTTTCCCTTATCGGTAGATCAATGTGGTCGCCAGAAAGATCACATGCCCGCTGGTGTATTCCCTTTGAGTTTCAGTCTTGGAAGGGGGTTTGCCCTGAGGGGACTTGATTGCTTGCCTTGATGGCTCCCAGGCAAAAAACTTGCTTGTTCTTGTAGTAGTCAGTCAAACTGCCGTTATTGTTTTTTATTTTTCCTGCTGGTCTTTCTTTCAATAATTATCTTCTGTTCTTCTAGCAGCTCCAGGCTGGTCTGCTTGTCCTTTCAAGTGGAAGTTTCCCACCTCAGAAGATTCTGGATGGGGATCAGGATTCCACCTAAGGTCTTACGCGATGCAAAGGCTCCACAGGAAGCCTCTTTCACTGGGCAAGTTGTAGCCCCATTTTAAGTATTCCTATCAGTTATAGGCTGAAGACAGACTTACAAGCGTTCTATGGTGATGTTTCTGGCTATTCCTTTCTCTCCCCTTCAAGTGTCTATTTTACAAGATTCAAAAGACAGTCAAGCATCTTAACATTAGTTCCCCTCTTTTACCTATTGAAACCATGCCTCAATCACTGTATCCTAGAGCTCTGTTTTTCCAAGGTTGAACATACATCACTATTTACCTGTCTCCCACTTAGCCCATGCATCCCTGCCTAAATGTTCTCTTATCCGCCTTGTTCTTCCAGTTCCCTCCCACTTCTTGTGTATTGCTACCCTCTCCAGCACCCAAACTATCCTGTATCTATTCCCTACCCTGTGCTCCAACTCCCCCCCCCTTTGCCCCACCCCCACACCCTCGGTCGGTAACCAACAAAGAAAATTTTTTTTCCCTCTTAATGTGGGTACTTTTTCTTAAGCTTTTCCAATAAAAATTACAGAATAAAAATTAATCAGCCACAATAGAAATACTATGCAGTACTTGTCCTTTTGTGACTGACTAATTTCACTCAGCATAATGTCCTCTACATTCATCCTTGTTATGCAGTGGTTTGCAGCTTCTTTGTTATTCTTCAAGATAGCATAATATTCCATTGTGTGTATGTACTTAAGTTTGTTTATCCATTCTTCCATTGATGGGCACTTAGGCTGTCTCCATCTTTTTGCTATTGTGAATAGTGCTTCTATGAACATTGGTGTGCATGTTATGACTCATATTTCTTGTAGATACATACCAAGTAGAGGAATTGCTGGATCATAAGATATTTCTATTTCCAACCTTCTGAGGAATTACCATACTGTTTTCCACAGTGGTTGGACCATTTTGCCCATTTCTTTTTGGTACAGTGACTGTGTATTTCTTCTACCTTTTTTGGATGCTTTTTGCATCATTAAATATTTCGCCCAAAGATTTCCTCAATATTTCAAGTCGAGGCTTGAATTTTCCTTCAGTTCTTTCAGCTTGAGAAATATTGAGCATGGTCCTCCCGTTTGGTTTTCTTTCTAACTCCAGATCTTTGCACATTTCATTATAATATTTTGCTACAACCATAAAAAAGAATGTAGACATTCTCTACATACAGTTACTGAGAAATTTCTAGGATATATTTTCATATTTAAAATAAAGGAGCTATCAGGTCAAGGAGTCCTGGTGTGACATTGTGGGTTAATGCGTCAGACTGCAATGTCAGTTTGAACTGCAAAGTTGGCAGTTCAAGCTCACCAGATGCTCCTTGGAAACCCTATACAGGGTTGCTATGGGTTGGAACTGACTCGACAGTGCTTACCAACAACAACAACAAATCAGGTCAAGGATTATAGGTATAGCTGCTATCCAAATAGTTGTCTGTTTGAACCCTCCCAGTGGCTCTGTGTAGGAGAAAAACCTGATGATCTGCTCTACTAAAGGTTTTAAATGCTTAGAAAACTCTATGAGGCAGTTCTATTCTGTCATATGAGGTCACTCTGAGTCAAAAATTGACTTGATGGCATTTAACAACAGTCACAACATTTATTTAAAGGAGTGTGTGTATGCATTTGCCAAAAGAAACACTAGGAGAGTACATATATTAATAAATTCCGTACACTAATAAAACTATTTGTCTATGGTATAGGGATGTGGATGGCTAATGAGGTGAAAGGGTGGGATGGTAAAATTGAGTACTTATTGAATATTTTATGTATCATGTTAAATACATTATATATTCAAAATATATAAAATAAAATTTAAAACTGAAATGATAAAGAGAAAAAAATCCAGTGAGAACAGTCCTTGAATCAGATTCACTTTTGGCAGAGCAACCTCCTGCTATATCTCAAAGGTTCTGTCATCCTGTGTTCTCAACTCATAGGAAAGTCAAGGGTTCTTAAACTTGAATTTTTCATCCTTACTCCTCTAATAACAAATCACCTTAAGAATTGAAAGGCTTTACTTATATGAATGCCAGAACTGTAGCAGATTTCCAAGAACTAAAGAGTGAGTTCATCTGCAACCATATCTCTGATTGCCAAACATCATTGTAAGGGCCATGCTACTTAAAGAGATAAAGACAATGCCGTTGAATTCTCTCCTTGATACAGTTACTTTGCAAGGATACTCATCCTGATTCTGGGTTGGAAAAAGAAGTACTAGTAATCAAAGCTGATTGGAGATTGAAAACTCTAGTTTTAATGTGTCCAGGATTTTATTATAGTAAAATCCAGCTATCTTAATCTGAGGTTTGAAACCAATCAGAAAATACATTACAGATGATGTGAGAACTATTTTTGAAGATATATGACTTTCACATGCAGTGTGTTCCACACCACTATAACCGATAAGCCCATTTGTTTGAACACCAAGGGAAAGAACAACACCCAGTATGAGGATTCCCTTAGCCACAAAACTTTACAGCCATTAACCAGCAATTAGAGCTCGCCAAGTTAATTAAGCTAGTTACATCAAGCACTTGCCTTTACAGTTGGCCCTAACTACAAAATTAGAGTCATCCAAGGGAGCCTGTCAAAAAAAGAAAGAAAGAAAGAACAGGAAAATGGTGTCAACCTTCCCTCCCACAGCACTCTTGTTCATGCTGGGTTTGATAATTCATTGAAATGGCCACACAGAATTCAGGGACAGTATCCACAACTATGGAGTTTATTAGAGAATTTCACAGGTTACAATTTAGGGGCAGAAATGTTCAGTTCATCCTGTCAGGACAGCCTGTCTTCACTCTACCTGGACCCCTGACCCTTGACCTGGCCTCTGCTCTGCTCCAGCAGGGTTACAAAGCTCTTTTAGGGCTGCTCAAAGATTCTCCACTCACTAAGTGCCTCTGCCTAAAGACACTTGCTACTAGCTCCATGAGTCAGCAAACCTAGCTCCTCCAGTTAAGTGCCTGCAGGCATCCCACTTAGCAGATATGTTTCCTGTCCAAAGGCACTCCATTTTACTTGCCTTGTGGGCTGGGATGTACGTCACTCTGTTTTGTGCTCTGACTCTTGTTTCTGCTGCTGCCATTGCTCTGCCACTCCTCTGGTGCCACAGCTTTTTTTGTCTCCTGGACACAATCCACTCCTGGTTTTTTTTTGTTTTGTTTTGTTTTTCTTTCTTGATGGTAGTAACTTCTTCTCATTCCTGTTTATGAGATGGCTCATTTTATAGTCACATTAAAGTTCCAAGCTTTTAAAATTACAATGAACCTTATTAACAATCATTCACCACTGAATCATATCATCCTATCAGCATCTTCTTCCACCTTCCCAGACCCATCAGGAAAAATTCGTTTGGTGGGAGTTTACAAAGACAAAGGCTAGAAGAGTCATTAAATAATTCACTGTACCACTGAGCCTTTAAAGATTTTAGGGCCCAAGCAGCCAGACACATATGACAGAGAAAGATATCTTTGTTCAAATAGTGGCCCTAGCCACACTTGCATAACCATCAAAAAGTATTTCTCCCTCATAAGCTACCCAGCCATCTGTTCCCCTTGATAGAGTTCATATCATGATTCTAGAAAGCTTGCTTACCAATCCCTCTTTCTAGATTTACTGATGAAACTCATCACATTAGATCATCTCAATGGCCGACCCAAATAAAGTTCTCTGTTGAAAACATGACTTGTCAATATCATATTGTCCCTGTTGCATTAATGTATTAAAAAAGTTGCTACTTGTTTCCATCCGAAATCCATAATTTTCTATGACCTAGAGCTACCACTCCTGTTATTTTTCCACAGTACCAAAATTACTACACCACTACACTAATCAAACTGGAGTAACTGCAGATAATCTATTAATTTCTACAAGACATTGTCTAATACAAAGGAGCTTCAAAAAGTTCATGAAAATAGTCCATTGTCTTTTAATTGCATTTTCCCACAAACCTCACTTTAATACAGACTCCAGAAAAAATGACTGGCCTAAACTCTGAATGACAATTGACTGAGTACTTTAACTTGATAAAAGTAATGAACTATATCACATCATTCTCTAATTTCTTTTCAACGATACCTGCCTATGGAGCTTTATCCACCATTTAATACCTTTGCATTCAGCACCAACAACTCAACATAATATGTGACGAAACACAAGAAACCATCATATACAAGGATAACATGATAGCTGACTGAATTCACAACCAGTTCAACATATGAAACAACAGAGAAAGTGAAAGTTAGCAGATTGGTCAATGTTATCAACAGGTGGATTACCTGTATCACTCTAGCTATATTGAAGGAGTTTGTAGAAGAAAAGTTGTCAGCTCTGCCCCTAGTTTCTTTAAGCCATAAAAACCATTTAGCATCTGACAAACATGATTCCAACAGCCTTTTGTCCTCCATTTTCTTTGGTCCAGTTTCTATCCAGATCTAAGCTCTTGGTCCAGTGATCTTGATCTTAGAATCATTGTCCATTTTCGGCTCTTTGTTATCTCTCCACTGGCAAGACCCAACCTAGAAAAAATGTAGTGCCTAGAAAGAAATGGAGACTGGATTTCACTTCCCCCCTAGGAAAGCTCTCTGCATGTTCTTGAGTGCAAAGAAACATATTTAGCAAAGTGACTGTTTCCTCTTTTAAATGTATTTCCCTTACATTTTTCTATGTACCATATTTCAAGTAATATGAAAATAGAATTGAGAATATGCAATTTATTCTCAGGATCAGATCCAAACATAGTTAAAAGTACAAGTTTGTTATTCAATACATGAATTATGACATTAAAACCTTGAAATTTCTGAGCTGAAATGCTAACATTTTAATAATGGTTTTGTGAAACTCTCAAGTTGTAAATATGAGTACCTTAACACAATAATAATTAGAAACATTTAATTCTTTAAGTGTGTTTGTGTACGTTTGTGAGTATGTGTGTTAATGGAGTCCTGGTGTGGCGTTCTGAGTTAATGTGCCAGACGGCAAAGTCATTTGAACTGCAAGGTAGGTGGTTCCAACTAACCAGCTGCTTCTCAGAAACCATATATAGGGTCACTATGGGTCGGAATCGACTCGACGGTGCTTAACAACAACAACAACAATAATGATTATGAATTCCTGGTGTGGTGCTATAAGATCAGCACTGAATTGTTGACCACAAAGTTGTTGGTTCAAACCCACCAGCTGCTTCTTGTTGTTAAGTATAGTGGAGTCGGTTCAGCTCAGAGGGACCATGCACAGGGTTTCCGAGGCTGGAAATCTATATGGGAGCAGAAAGCCTCATCTTTCTCCTGCGGAACAGCTGGTAGTTTTGAACTGCTGACCTTAAGGTTAGCAGCCCAGTTCATAAGCACTATGCTACCAGAGCTGCTCCTTGGAAATCCTATAAAGGGTTGATGTGAGTCAGAACTGATTCGACAGCACTTAACAAAAATGGTGGGGATGGTTATGTGCCCTGGAGTCAGTTCCAACTCATAGCGACACTGTACAGGTTTTCCGAGACTGTAAATCTTTATGGGAGCAGAAAGCCTCATCTTTCTCCCATTGAACAGCTGGTAGTTTTGAACTGTTGACCTTGAAGTTCAAAGCCCAATTCGTAACCGCTACACTACCAGAGCTCTTTTAACAACAATTTTGTTGTTGTTAGGTGCCACTGAGTCAGCACCAACTCATAGCGACCTTATGCACAGCAGAATGAAACACTGCCTGATCCTGGGCCAGCCTCACTACTGTTGCACTCTTGAGTCCATCAATGCTGCAACTTGATCAGTCCATCTCGTTGGGGGTCTTCCTCTCCCTCTCTGATCCTTCACCTTACCAAACATGACATCCGTCTCAAGAGACTGGTCCCCCTGACAATATGTCCGAAGTATGATATACGAAGTTTGGTTATCTTGACCTCCACGGAGCA
>NW_006408657.1:5344296-5346335 GCF_000296735.1 Chrysochloris asiatica
CCCTCTGGATCTAGGCTCCCTTTTGAAAGCTTGTAAGCCAGTCACTTCTTGCCTCTGTAGCTCCCCCATTCTGGGTAGCCAATGTCCAAGTTACCCATCCCTGTCTACTCTGTGTATGGAGGGGGTGGGAATGATGCTCACTGTAAAGATTAGTTCCCTCTTTTGAGCTACTGCATCCATATGTGTAGGTCAAGTTCACTAATTTGTATCAGATTACTCTTTTTTCACTCTTCTTATTTCTTCTAGTTGAGCTCAGATCATCCAGTCACTGAAGCCAGGTCAAGCGGGTATTATCTGAAAGTGTGGGTGTTCTTATGCATATGCCCGCTCTTTTTATCAGATGGATGCATTGCTTTCCCTCTAGTTCTCTGTGGCTATGTCACTGACTCTGGGCCCAAGAGTCCCCAGGTCTTGTGCTTCTGCTGGCCAACCAGGTCTCCACTTGGGTTCACAAGAGTCTACTGAACGTCGTGGGGCTTAGCTTGCAGCTTCATTGTTGTTTTTCCCTCACTTCCCCTTATCGGTGACGAACGTGGTCACCAATCAGAGCATGTATTCCCACTGAGTCTTAATCTTGGAAAGGGTTTGCCATGAGGGGACCCGACCACTTGCCTTGATATCTGCTGGGCGAGCAACTTGTTTGTTCTTGAAGTAATCAGTCGGACTGCCTATATTGTTTTGTATTTTACCTGTTGGTATTTCTTTAAAGAAGTATCTTCTGATATTCTTGCTGCTCCAGGCTGAAAAGACAAACAGACTTGTCTTTTCAAGTGGAAATTTCCCACAACAGAAGATTCTGGATGAGGTTCAGGATTCTACCTATGGTCTTATGTAATGCAGAGGCTCTGCAGGAAGCCTCCTTCACTGGACAGGTTGTAGCCCCATTGTAGGTATTCCAATCATTTATAGGCAGAAGACAGACTTACAAGCTTTCTATGGTGATATTTCTGGCTATTCCTTTCTCTCCTCCTCAAGTGTTTATTTTATAATTGTATGCCAGGGAAATCAAGATTCAAAAGACAGCCAGTAATCTTAACATTATTTCCCCCTTATCCCCATTCCAACCATGTCTCAATCCCTGTATCCTAGATCACTGCTGTTCCAAGGTTGTGCCTACATCATTATTATTTACCTCTGTCCTAAATACCCATGCAAACCTGCATAATTGTTTTCTCATCTGATTTGTTCTTCCATTCCCTTCCCCCTTCTTGTGTATTGCCCCCCTCCCTAGCAACCAAACTATCTTGTGTCTGTTCACTGTCCCTTGTTCCACCTTCCTCTCCCTCCCCTCACCTCTCCTCTCATCTCTCCCCTAAAATCCCGGTAGCCAGAAAAGAATCCCCTCTCCCCCTTTAGAATGGGTTCTTTTTCTTAGTCTATTACATTAGTGGTCCCATGCAGTATTTCTCCTTTTGTGACTGACTAATTTCACTCAAAATAATGTCCTCAAGGTTCATCTATGTTATGTGGTGGCTTGCAGCTTCCTTGTTATTCTTGAAGGTAGCATAATATTCCATTGTGTGTATGTACCACAGCTCGTTTATCCATTCTTTAGTTGATGGCACTTTGTCTGTCTCCATCTTTTTGTTATTGTAAATAGTGCTGCTAGGAACATTGGTGTGCAGATATCTACTCATGTTATGGTTCATATTTCTTGTGGGTAAATACCAAGAAGAGAAATTTTTGGATCATAAAGTATTTCTATTTCCAACCATTTGAGGAAGCACCATATTGCTTTCTAGAGTGGTTGGACCATTTTGCAATCCCACCAATAATGTAGTAGGGTCCCAGGAATCCATCTGATTTTTGTATGGTGATCCTATGTCCTGCCACTTTGCTGAATCTTCCAATGAGGTCTAGTAGCTTATTTACTGAGTCTTTGGGGTTTTCTAAATATAGTATCATATCCTCTGCAAATATAGAGTTTTACTTCCTGTTTGCCATTTTGTTGTTGTTGTTGTTGTTAAGTGCCGTCGAGTCGGTTCCGACCCATAGCGACCCTGTACAGGGTTTCCGAGGGTGTAAATCTTTACGGGAGT
>NW_006408657.1:5348005-5353407 GCF_000296735.1 Chrysochloris asiatica
TCAAATCTATTAAAGTTTGCTTTATATATTTTGGAGCTCTTTCATTGATATTATAGATATTTATTATGGTTATGTCATCTTGTTCAATTGTCCCTTTAATCATGAAATAATGTCCATCTTTATCTATTATGCTGGTTTTTGCCTTAAAGTTTATTTTATCAGAGATTAATACTGCCACTCCTGTTCATTTTCTATTGCAATTAGCTTGGTGTATTTTTTTTCCACCCTTTGAATTTTAATCTGTTTTTGTCTCTGTGTGTGAGATGTGTCTTTTCCAGACAGCATGCTGAAGGATCTTGTTTTCTTATACATTCTGCCACCCTTGGTAACTTAACTGGTGTTTTTAATCCATTTACGTTCAGTGTAATTATCGAAGCTATTGTTGTTGAGTGCCATCCAGTCAATTCCGACCCATAGCGACACTGTATAGGGTTTTCAAGAAGCAGCTGGTGAGCTTGAACCACCAAACTTGCAGTTCAAATTGCTTTGCAGTCTGACGCATAGCACCACATAGGAATGGATTAATTTCCACCATTATGTTTATTTTTTTGTGATTTTGCTGTTTTCATTGTTCAGTGTGTCTTCCTTTGCTGAGTTCATGCTTTTTGTGTTCTTTCTTGTGAGTTTCCTCATAGTTTTAATGTTTCCATGTTCTTCTTGGATTTTCATTGTCCTGGCATGTTGTGAAGTGTTAATTTACTTTGAGGTTACCTTATAGTCCGTTAACTTTTTCCTCCATTTAGTGCAGTCTATTTTATCCTGTAATCTACCTGACCTTCTTGCCATCTGGATCTCTGTTACTACGTGTTTGCCTTCTTTTATATTGCAATAGTTTTGATCATACACTGACTTCCCAGATTCTCTGAGTTTGTTCTTATAGTTTTATTCTGTTCTTGACTCTTCCTTCTGTCTATTTAGCTCTGGGAGGTGCTGCCACGTATGTTAATCTCTGGTTGTTGTCTGTTCTTGTTGGTTCTCAGTCCACAGAACTCTCTTTCGGATGTTTTGTAGTACAAGGTTGGCTCTGGAAAAATTCCTTAGCTTCTGTTTATCCTACAATGTTTTGATTACACCATCATATTTGATTGATTGCTTTGCTGGATAAAGGATTCTTCATTGGCAGTTTTTTCTTTCAGGGTTTTATATATGTCCTCACCATTGCCTTCTTGCTTGCATGGTTTCTGCTGAGAAATCTGAGCTTAATCCGACTTGCATGCCTTTGTATGTAACACTTCTCTTTTCTCTAGCTGCTTTCAGGAGTGTCTCCTTATCTTTGATTTTGGAGAGATTGATTATGATATGTCTCGGTGATTTTCTTTTGAGGTCTATCCTTCCTGGGGTTCGTTGAGCTTCTTGAATGTTTATCTTTTCACTTTTCAGGATGTTGGAGAAATTTTCTTCAAGCAGTTCTTCAACTATTTTCTCTGTTTACTTGTGTGATTCTTCTTGTTCTGGAATGCCAATAATTCTTAAGTTATTCCTCTTCATGTTGTCCAACATGAATCTTAGACCTTCTTTAGATTTTTTTTTATCCTTTTTTTCTCTTTGTTCTTCTATCTTAGTAGTATTGAGAGATTTGTCTTCCAGCTCACTGGTTCTGCCTTCCATCTCTTCTATTCTATACCGTTGTCCTTTCAGTGTATTGTCTATTTCTGATATTCTATTATTGATCATTTGGACCTATTTCTGTAGGTTTTGAATTGTTTCCAATGCTGTATCTATCTTATTTGATTGTTCCTGTAGCGCTTTCCTGCCTTCTTCCTTATTTTTCTCAACTCCATTGTAAAGTGTTTTAAAACATTTTATAATCATTTTTCTGAATTCCTTCTCAGGCATTTCCAAGGCCTGCCCTCCTTCTAGAATGGAGTCCAGGTCTACCTCTAGATCATTTGTCTCAGACATTTTATCTTGTTTCTGGACATGTGCTGATATGGTCATCTGCTTTTGTTTCTTGGGCATGTTTAATGTTTATCTGTGGCCTTAATACTTAATTGAGTATGTGTTTTGGTATTTTTTATGCTTTCTGATTGCTTCCAGGTAGATATGATCAGGATGTTGTCTTCACTTTTCACTCTTCTTATTGCTTAACTCAGAATAACTTTCACATGTGTTGTCTTCCTCCCTGTTATATGGCAGTTGGTATTGGTTCTTGCCTGGATTTTGGTGTTTTGTAGAGTGTTCTTGTATCTTGACAATATGGCAGTAGTTGCTGTCTCTTCTTGGATAATATGGGGAAATAGAGTCCCCCAAAGGTAGAAGGGGGAGCATAAAAAATCAAAACAGCAGCAGCAAAAAAATAAATAAATAAAAGAAGAAAACAACAACAACAAAAAAGAACTAGACTGGATACTGTAGTCTTAGTCTATAATCGCAGAAAAAGGAGAGGAGGGAAAGAAGAAAAAAAGAAAATCTGTAGCCTAATATGAGTATGACTTTAATGTCCTCTTTCAGCATCTTACCTTCAAAGCTTCCTGAGTTATTTCAAGATGCCACTTTTGGTTATTATGCTGTACCTCAGGATTTAATTTAATTTTTGGCCTGTTTGGTTTTAAACTCTTTCCCTCTCCACACCCCTTGTTCTGGCTTTTCTTTATTTAAAAAAAAAAAAAAAAGTTCAGTGCTGGCTCTTGGGCTGAGAGTATGTGTGCACATGCTTAGCAGAAGAATCCACTATTGGTGAGGGTGGGGGTGTTCACTCTCTCAGGCACCCCCTCTAGTCACCGGAATGGAGGTGCACATACAGTGGGGAGCCACTGAACAGATACCCCAAATAAGAAAATCAGAACAAAGCAAAACCGACAAAGTTTGTTGTCTACCTTTGCTCCAAGGTTCCTGTGGTGTTTTTCCATGGTGTGTCTGCTCCCCCGACTTGGTCTTGCCGATTGGTCTCATCCAAGTTGTCAGCTCTGGGCCACCGCGCCCGGCAGATTCAGAAGTACATGATTTCTTACTTTTGCTATAAGTTCCACTAACTATAAGCCTTCAAATCTTTTAAATATTCCTATCTATGTGGTTCTGAGTTTTGGAGCTCTGCCTTGAATCTGCTTAGCCTGGTATTCTGTGGTATTGCTGACATCCAACCTCACTGCACCTCCACCCTAGCTGCCATCAAGCCTCACTTCCCTCCCCTTCCATCTTCTCTTAATGCTTTCTGCATCATTCAATAATTTGCCCAGATAATCTTTCAATAACGAAAGTCAAGGCTTGAATTTTTCTTCAGTTCTCCGAGCTTGAGAAATGCTGAACATGTTCTTCCATTTTGTTTTTCTGATTCCAGATCTTTGCACATTTTGTTGTAATATTTGGCTTTATCTTCTTGACCTGATCTTTGAAATTTAGCAGCAATAATAATGATTATATCGAATCCATAGTTGCCATATACCATGTGCTGAGTTTCCAGATCTAATGCTAATCCTACCAGGAATTCCAAATTACCAATAACCGTTAAAAATGTGCTGAAGTTTATTCTAGGTCCTTTAATTATTTTCTCTGTACTGGACATGTGAAAATACCTACAGAAATTCCATCACTGTTAAATATTAGGAAGTTTTGCTGCTTACTCCTGGGGGTTTCAAGTTAATTGGGTTTTAAAAATTATTTTATCATGATAGTTTTATGTTTACAGTACTATGAAGTCTAGTTATCCAAACTTTAAGATCGTTGTTGTTAAGTGCCATTGAGATGGTTTCAACCCTGAGAGACCCTGAATAAGGTCTCCAAGGAGTGGCTAGTGGGTTTGAATCACCAATATTGTGGTCAGAAGTCTAGTGCTTGCCCTACAGTGTGATACCAGGGCTCCACACTTTAACATGAAGCAAGCTATATAGGTTAATTGCTTGACTATTACATGAAAAGCTGACCATTTCAAACCACTCAGAGGCACCGTGGAAGACAGTCTTGTCGATCAGCTTTTCAAGTCACAGTCTCGAAGACCCTATGGAGCACAGTTCTAATATGCACGCATGGGGTTGCCATGAGTTGGAATCAACTCAATGGCAACCAATACAATCAAGAGCAACATAGTAAAGACATCAGTTAAGTTTCTGTATTTTGGCTCTTCTCTTTTATTCCTTCACAGTGATAATTACAAAGATTGTAAATACTGGAAGTCCTTGGCTGCCAACCAAAAAGTTTGCAGTTCAAACCTACCCCGCTGCACTGTAGGAGAAAAATCTGACAATCTCCTTCCACGAAGATTACAGCCAAGAAAACTTTAGGGAAGTTCTACTCTGCCTTGTGGGTTCACTATGATTCAAAAACAATTAGAGGACACCTAACAACAATAACATAAGTAATGGAGATTCTTTCGAGTGGAAAACAGTTTAAGTAGAAGTTGTCTTTTAATGTGTGAGTTCAGGAAACTTCTAGCATCTCAACAACGCTTTATATTCCATAAGTTTGAGATGCTACAGTTTTCCTGGTCTGGTTGTTTTTGTTAAGCACAGTTGAATTCCAATTCATAGGAAGGAGATAATGGTGGGCTCGAACAGCCGACCTCTCGGTTAGTAGCCCAATGCTTTCTCTACAGTGCCACATCAGGTCTGATATAGAAGAAGAAATAACAAAGTTTCAGGTGATAGGAATATTGGAATAGACTTATCGTGTGTTTTCCTCATAATGATCCCAATCACTATGTCTTTTAAGAGGGCTTAGAAGATTTACATTTTACTAAGGCGCATGGAATACCTTCAGATGGGAGTATCACCTTCCTGGAAAAAGTACTGTGACAGCTCGGCTGTCTTCTGTAGGGCAGTGCATAGGTTAGGAGATGCCAAGTTTGAATTGATCTCTCTGATATTAGTGGGGATGATACTATTTCAGGGTGACAAAAGTGAAGTGTTAGTGTTTAATTATTAGAAACAAGGTTCACAAAACAGACAGCAGGAAAAAATGGTAATCACAATATTTTAAACTATAGCAAAAAAAGAAGTTTCATTCTGCTGTGCATGAGTCGGTACCGACTCAATGGCATCTAACAACAACAACAATCTTCAGCAGTAGTTTTATAATTAAATGAATTTTATGTAGCATGAAAATGTCTAGGTTTGTGCCAAAAAGGAGTCATCCACGCTTCCCACAAGGAGCTCTGGTAGCATAGTGGTTATGAGTTGGGCTACTAATCTCAAGGTAAGCAGTTTGAAACTATTAGCTGTTCCACAGAAGAAAGATAAGGCTTTCTGCTCCTGTAAAGATTTACAGCCTTGGAAATCCTATGCAGGGTCGTTATGAGTCAGAACCGTCTCCACGAAACATAACCATGACCACCATGTTAGGAGATTGTTTTGATAAATTCATACAGTTCTATGGTAGCGTAGTGGTTACAAGTTGGGCTACTAACCTTGGGGTCAGCTGTTCGAATCCACCAGTTGCTCCATGGAATAAAGATGAGGCTTTCTGCCCCA
>NW_006408657.1:5354051-5363098 GCF_000296735.1 Chrysochloris asiatica
ACTCATGGAAGCAGCAGTCAAGAGATCAAGCGACGTATTGCATTAGGCAAATCTTCTGCACCAGACCTCTTTAAAGTGTTGAGCAAAAATGTCAGCTTGAGGACTAAGGTGTGCCTTTCCCAAACCATGGTATTTTCAAGTACCTCACATGCATGCAAAAGCTGCACAGTGAATAAGGAAGACCGTAGAAGAATTGATGCTTTTGAGTTATGATGTTGGAGGAGAATATTGAATGTGCCATGGGCTTCCCAAAGAACCAACAGATCTGTGTTGGAAGAAGTGCAGCCAGAGTGCTCCCTAGAGACCAGGATGGCCAAACTTCATCTCTAATACTTCAGACATATTATCAGGAGGGACCAGTCACTGGAGAAGGATATCATGTTTGGTAAGGTGGAGGGTCAGAGGAGAAGGAGAGGAAGACCCCC
Organism: Chrysochloris asiatica; assembly: GCF_000296735.1. Classification (NCBI taxonomy): domain Eukaryota; kingdom Metazoa; phylum Chordata; class Mammalia; order Afrosoricida; family Chrysochloridae; genus Chrysochloris; species Chrysochloris asiatica. Next base: position 5,354,477 of record NW_006408657.1, read on the forward strand.
AAAGAGATGGATTGGCCAAGTGGCAGCATCGATGGACTCAAGTGTGGCAACAGTAGTGAGGTTGGCCCAGAATCTGCTGTGCATAAGGTCGCTATGAGTCAGTACCGACTTGATAGCACCTAACAACAACAACAACAACAGGAAGTTAACACATTCCAATTCAGGATTAGAAAGGCTCAAGGCAGAGTTCCTGCGGTCAGGACAGCCTCTCTCTGGCCCGCAGGCTGGCCTCTGCTCTGCTTGAGCAATGTAACAAAGCTCCTTTACTGCTGCATCTGAGTGCACTCTGTCTGGTGCTCACGCTCTTGGTTCTGCTGCTGCTGCTGCTTTTCTGCCACTCCTTTTCTATTCCTTCAGTATCATAGCGTTCGGTCCCTGAGTTGAGGCGGTCCAATGCACAGGGATACACAAGCATGAACACCACCTGGATCTTTCTCCTTTGATGGCAATGCGATCTCCCCTTCTGCTTCTGAGATGGCTCATTTCATACCCAAGAGAATGGCAAAACCAATCACAATTAACCCCATTAACAATCACTCATAATTGAATCATATAATTCATCAGCATCGTTTCCCACTTTTTCTTACCCAGATTCATCAGGAAAAAGTCATTTGGTATGAGTTTATAAATACTGTGGCTAGAAGAGACAAATTCCCTGCACCGCAGTCTGGTAGCCAGAAACCTGGCATGAGGTACCAAAATGAAAAGCTACTTAGCTATGACTTAAACCAGTTCATAGAACTAGAACCTTTTTTTTTTTTTTTTTTTCTATGCTTTTTTTTAACTATGATTTTTAAAAAACTTTTTATTGTGAATTGAGTGAAAGTTTACAGGGCAGAGCATCAGTTTTACATTCAACAAATCGTACACCTTGTTTCATTACAATGATTATAATCCCTTCCACATACCATTAAAAACAGTATTTCTCTCTATTCTCTTTAGCTCTTTTTTTTTCTTTAAACACTCAGGCATATATAATAATTTACACCACCAAAGGACGCATTCTGCAAGTCTGTCTCCTGGCTGCCAGCTCTTAGTCTCTCTCTTCCCCTAAGTTTAAAGTCCTCAGCTGCTCCCTCTCTCCATGTCCCCTTCTCTGCCTCCATCTCTGGTGTCACTGCTTCTCTGGATAAGGTCCCATATTCAGCTTGTGCTCTTCTCCCTTGATGGTCCTAGGGGCCTTTGTTTCTGGACTGTAAAATTAACTACTTCCCCATTTTTGTTATAAAACTTCTATCTTTATAATTGTGACAGTTGCAATTAGTCATGATAACTATTACTCACTATTGAATCATAAGAATCTTATCCCCATCTCTTTTAACCAGACCCATCTAGAAAAGATGAAAACTATTCAATGGGGACTCTTTCTTCCTCCACACACTCTTAAACCAACCTCCCTCTTGAAACTATGTAAGCCAGTCACTTCATGCCTCCATTGCCCCCTCATTTTAGGTAGTTAATATCTAAGTTGCCTGTCCCTATGTAACCTGTATACAGAGGGGATAGCATTGATACTTGATGTGAAGACTCCTTCCCTCTCTGTTGGTATTTAGGGTTACTACTTCCATGAGTATAGGTCAAGTTCATCAAATTGTAGCAATTTACCGTTGTTTCCGTTATCAAAAATTGTGTGTTTATTTTTTTTCTAATATTCCTCTAGTTGAGTTCTCCGCTGGAGAGCAAATTTCAGTGTCTCTTCTGACATGCATTTTCACCTTTTCCGTCTTTCTTGTCTTCTTAATGACTTTTTGCTTTGTTCATGTATGATGATCTTGATGTCATCCCACAACTCTATTGGTCTTCGGTCTTTAGTGGTTAATGTATCAAATCTGTTCTTCAAATGATCTCTAAATTCATGTGGGATATATTCAAGGTCATATTTTGGCTTTCATGGACTTGTTTTAATTTTATTCAGCTTCAGTTTGTACCTGGAACAAGAGGCAGTTGTTTGAACAGAACATGAATGGTTTAAAACTAAGAAAAGTGTGCAACAAGGTTGTATTCTTTCACCATACTTATTCTATCTGTATTCTGAGCAAATAATTCAAGAAGCTGAGTTATCTGAAGAAAAACGTGACATCAGGATTGGAGGAAGACTCCTTAACTACCTGCGATATGCAGATAATACAACCTTACTTGGCGAAAGTGAAGAGGACTTAAAACATTTACTGATGAAGATCACAGAGCACAGCCTTCGGTATGGATTACATCTCAATGTCAAGAAAACAAAAATCCTCACAACTGGACCAATAAACAACATTCTCATCAACGGAGAAAAGATTGAAGTTGTCAAGGACTTCATTCTTCTTGGATCAACTATCAACATTCACAGAAGCAGCAGTCAAGAGATCAAGCGACGTATTGCATTAGGCAAATCTGCTGCACAAGACATTTTTAAAATGTTGAAGAGCAAGGATGTCAGCTTGAGGACTAAGGTGCGCCTGATCCAAGCCATGGCATTTTCAATCACATGCATGCAAATGCTGGACAGTGAATAAGGAAGACCATAGAAGAATTGATGCTTTAGAGTTATGGTGTTGGAGGAGAATATTGAAAGTGCCATGGGCTGCCAAAAGAAGTGTTTGGAAGAAGTGCAGCCACAGTGCTCCTTGGCGGCCAAGATGGTCAAACTTCATCTCTCATACTTCAGACATATTATCATGGGGGACCAGTCACTAGAGAAGGATATCATGTTTGGTAAGGTGGAGGGTCAGAGAAGGAAAGGAAGACCCCCAACGAGATGGATTGGCTAAGTGGTAGCATTAATGGACTCAAGTGTGGCAACAGTAGTGAGGTTGGCCCAGGATCCGGCAGTGTTTTGTTCTGTTGTGCATAAGGTCTCTATGTGTTGGTACCAACTCAGTGGCACCTAACAACAACAACAATTCAAGTTCTGATTATCAAACCTTCGATGTAGGTCAAATGGGTACTATCTGCAATTTGGGGTGTTCTTGTGCGTCTCCTCTCACTTCATATCAGCTGGATGCTTCACTCTCAGCTCTAGCCCTCTGTGGCTTTGTCCTTGTCCATGGGCTCAGGTGTCCTCAGGTCTCATCAAACTTAGGACCAACCAGTCCTTCCTTTTCTCTCTCTCATCTCCAGGTCAATGGGAGTCTGTGGAACATGGTTGAACTCAGCCCATTTCTTCATTGCTGCCGTTCCCCCTCTTCCACTCACCAGTAGACCAATGTGGTCATCAATAAGCTTACATGTCTACTCATGTGTTTCCTTTGAGTTTCTCCAATGGTGGAGGTGAGGTTGTCCAATCGCTCAGGCACCCCCTCTAGTCACCAGAATCGAGGTGCGCAGATATCGAGAGGCCAACAAAGAGATATCCAAAAAAATCAGAACAAAACAAAACAAAAAATATTGTCCACCTTTGTCTCTGAGGTTCCTGCAGGCGTTAGTCCATGGCAGGTCTCCTTACTCCCCCACTTAGTCTTGCTGTTTGGTCTCACCCAAGTTGTCGGCTCCTGGTCGCTGAGCCCAGCAGGTTCAAAAGTACAAGACTTCTTGCTTCCGCTACAAGTTTCACTAGCTATAAGCCTTCAAATTTTAAAAATATTCCTACATATGTGGTTCAGATTTTTGGAGCTCTCCTCTGAACCTGCTTCAACTGGTATTCTGTGTTATTGCTGATGGCGATCTTCACTGCACCTTTACCTTATCTGCCATCAAGTCCCACTGACTTGCTTATTCTTGTAGTAGCCAGTTATACTGCGATTTTTGTTTAGGGGTTTTTCTGATGATCTTTCTTTGAAGATGTATCATCTATCACTCTAGCTGTTCCAGGCTGGTCTGCTTGTCCTTTTACCTAGAACCTTTTGACTGATAGAGAAACCAGGCCTCCAAAGCAAACTGTTGCCATTTACAAAGGCTGTAGTTTACATACTGTCAAGAGAAAAACACCCAGATTTCTCTAGGATTACTAGACTTTGATCTGAATTTTCAACAATTTCTGGAAACCAACAATGTCATTCTGGTTGATTAGTCCAAGTTCAAACATAAGAATCAAATGAAAAAGTAGTTTGGGCTCAAGTTGATTTTGCATCTAGTGGATGCAAAAAACTCATGCTAGGGCTAATTTTTCCAGTTTTTGAGTATGTAATTGTCTCCCAGAAACCTGGATGAGAGAGTAGAAGGGGGTATAAATGGATACCTCCCAACTTCTTTTCTCTAACAGGAAAATAAGCCAAAGACAGTTCTGATTCCCAGAGGGAACTCCTGGGATGAATCCTACCATCAAAGACTTGAAAAATATACATTCAATTTAACTTACTTGCTTCGCTTGTGCATAAGATGATTGTACTTTGGAGACTGTGAATTATCATAAACTTAATCAGATGGTGGTTTAATTACAGCTGCTGTTACAGCTGTGGTATCTTTACTGGAAAAAATCAACACAGTCTCAGGAACAGTACATAACAATTAATCTGACAAATGCTTTTATCTCTATGACAGTTTTTAAAGAACAGCAGAAGTTCATTTTCACTATATTGTCTCATGGCTATGTCAAAGTATCTATTCATTGTGATCAGAATGTTGACAGAGATGTTCATAAAGTCATACCACAGAACATCAAAGGAGTCCACTATGTTGATGGCATCAGGCTGATAAAAACAGAAATTAACAAGATTTATTTTGGTCAAGATTACAGACATTGGTACTCCATATGTCTTTGAACTAATGGACAAATGAGGTGCTTATTTCACTGAGTGAGGTGATTGTTATAGATTACCAAGAAAGAAGGAAAAAAGGACTCTTGCTATGTGTTAATCGAGAATAGACTATATCTATAACTCAGAAGTCTTGCACAATCCTGCTGTTGTTAAGTGCTGTCGAGTCAGTTCCAGCTCATAGTGACCCTGTATAGGGTTTCTGAGGAGCAGCTGGTGGGTTTGAACCACCGACCTTGTGGTTCAGAGTCCAGTGATGATCCTACAGGGCTACACCAGAAGTCCAACTGATGGGGATAATAGTAATGTATAATAGTAAATATTAATAGATAAACTGCGGGTTAATCCACTGGATTGATTGCAAAGTCAGTTTGAACCTCAAGGTTGGTGGTTCAAGCTCACCAGGGTCATTATGAGTTGGAACCAACTCAACGGCACTTAACAAGAGCAATGACAATTCAGAGAAAATGAGGAAGACCCCAGCAAGATGGATCTGCAAAGTGGCAGCATCAATGGGCTCAAGCATGACAACAATAGTGAGGTTGGCCCAGGATCAGGCAGTATTTCATTCTGCTGAGCATAAGGTTGCTATGAGTCAGTACCAACTTGATGGCACCTAACAACAACAACAACCTTCCAGTTAGCAAACAAGTACTTCTCTATGTGTTGGTACCAACTCAGTGGCACCTAACAACAACAACAACCTTCCAGTTAGCAAACAAGTACTTTAACCACTGAGGTACCAGGGTGTCTTCTGTGGTAGCTAGAGTTATATAGCAAATTTCTAACTGTAGAAATCAGGCAGCTTTTGAAGTTAAAATAATGGAATGGAAAAAACATAAAGTAAAGATAGTTGAACCATGAGGCAATTTTTCTAGGAGACAATTTAAAATATGATTCCTTCCACTTGCATACATGGAGCATATATAACACTTCTTATGGAAGAGAATTATTTAAAGGAATACGCAGGTAAATTAGATTTATAGACATTGTTATACTGCATAGACTTTTACCAGAGCAATTAAGAATAAAGAGTTTCACTTGGAAAACTTATGCAAAATACAATTGATGTGAACTCTGTAATCAGGGCAGAATCCTGAACATTAAGGACTCAGTAGTTACAAAATGGAAAATTAGTCCAGGGGTCTACCAACACTGAGAGCAATCAGTTTGTTTTTGACTAGAAATAAACGAAGAAATGAGCAAAATGGGTGAGACACAGTTTCAGCAATTAAATAACTTAGGTGTCCTGACTTTCAGTATGGTGATGCACAACATATACATAGCACTTATAGAACTTACTAAAGATTTTGTATAAATGTAGATTCTTGTTATTCAGTTGATTCAACATGTCAAAGAAGCTTCCACATTAAATAGCAGCAGATAATGTTCAGACCACACTTTAAAATCACAGATCTAGGGGTCTGTGCCTTACTGTTTTATGTGTCCATAAGATATAGTGCTATGTCCAGTGTAAGAAAGATAGCAAAAGATTTATCATGAATAAAATGCATAACAGATCATTTTATTGATGAATAATACTGATAAATGAAAAATGAATTTATCACTTTGCCATAGATGAAGTGCTTTCAAAACTATAATAAATATATTTTGGGATGTCTGCCAATCTGGGTCCCTTATTAAATTAATCTCCACTGTTAACACACTAATAGGACTGAGAATCTGTAATGTTTACATATCATGTAACTCCTTTTTCTGATGGTGGCAAAACTGACATCTGATCTAAGCACGGCACATGACCTCCGTTCTTTGGGAAAAGACCATAGATAGTCATGTCATTTGATAGACTGATAATAAGCTCATTTGCATTTCACCATGATGGATTGTGGGCAAGAAAGAAAAGGAAACCAGGGTCAGAGAAAGAAGAACAAAACAGACGTAGAAACAAAAATAGAAAAATTATCAAATCACAAAGAAAAAGAAAGGGAGATGGTGAGCTGCAGGGGCCCTAGTCTCATTTCACATTCTAGTGTTGTTGTCCCCACTATCTACTGCTTGGCTCCAAAAAGAAGGTGAGTTCCTTTCCAGCCCTGAAAAGTGGTTAAGGGCCACAGACTGAGGTTTCTCCAGTCTCTTTCTGACCAGTCAGCCCATTTTTTTGTTGGTGGTGGTTTTTAATAATTTTGAATTTGTTCCGTATATTCTGCCACTCTCTCTAGGACCTTCTAATGTGATTCCTTTCAGAGCAGTTGGTAGTGGTAGCCAGGCACCATCTAGTTCTTCTTATCTTAGAGTCTTGGAGATTGATGTTCACGTGGTCCATTAGTCCATTGTATTAATTGATTCCAAGCCTCTCCAATTCTCAACACTCTTCTTTCTTCTGCACACAGAGAGATCAATACTTGCACCTTAGATGGCTGCTTATGAGCTTTTAAGATCTCAAATACTACTCACCAAAGTAGGATGTAGAACATTGTCTTTGTTGATTATATTATTTAGGTGATGTTAGTTGTTGTTGATCTGATGTATAGCAGTTAGTATTGTCTCTTAACCAATGAGTGGGGTTGTAGCGGGTATGGTTGTGGTTGTGGCTGGGTTGTATTGACGCGATTGCTGTCTCCTGTCAGGTGAGGCAAGAAGAGAAAACACACACAAACAAGAAGAAGGAAAAGTAACTCAAACCAGCAAACAACAGTAAAGAAGAAGAAAAAAAAAAGCAGGTGACAGCTAGAAAAAGAATAAAATAAATAAGTAAAAAAAAGAGGGAAAGGAAAATAAAATAAGAAAGAGAAAAAGGGAAAGGAATGAATTAAAGAGAAAGAAACCTGACATTAGTTTTTTTTTTTTTTTTTTAAAGGCAAGGAGGGATAAAAAGAAGAAGAAAGAAAGAAGCAAAAATGCAGCAGTGGTTGGGATAAAGAAACACCATAAAAAGGACAAAATTAAAGGAGAGAAAGAAAGTTTATAAACAAGAGCTATAAAGGTGCTGTTGTTGTTGTTAGGTGTCATCGAGTCGGTACCAACTCATGGTGACCTTATGCACAACAGAACGAAACAGTGCCCGATCCTGGACCAACCTCACAATTGTTGCCATGCTTCAGCCCAGTGATGCTGCCACTTTGCCAATCCATCTTGCTGGGAGTCTGAGGGAGCAGTAATGAACAAACAAAAACAGTGAATGAGTGAAAAACAGGGCAGGTACCAGATCCAGAGAGGAGAAAATTCTGTGGTCTTCTGCCAGCTAAGGAACTCACATTGTGGATGGATAAGGGATAAGACAGTATAACACTCAACCCTACAAGGAGAACCTGTAGCATTAGGTGTTATCTCTTCTGGGTACCCAAAGCACCTAGGGGATTTCCATTCCAGAAAGTAACCAGGGGTGAGAGGTCCTAATAGTTCAGGGCTAACCAGAATTGGCTCTGCAGGTCTGGAATAGGCCACACCTGTTTTCAGGAGCTGGGGTTGGTGCTGCTAGCTCCCCCCACACACACTTTGATGTGACTTCAACAGCCTGGAAAGCAAGACCTTCCTTGGGAGTGTATGCAGATGGGAGCTGGCCACACCTCTGGCCACCAGGGTAATGTGGGGTACAAGACAGCATAACAAAACAGAGTTCAACTCTTTCTCTCTACCAATAAATGGTATGCCTCTGTGCCACTTACTATGCTCTTGCCTTAAAAGTGGCCCACGAGATTTCAAGATGGCCATATTATGGCCTGCACAGATCTACAGCCTCTTTCTTTTTTTTTTAATTCTTCTTTCACCATACTTATTCAACCTGTATGCTGAGCAAATAATACGAGAGGCTGGGTTCTATGAAGAAAAACATGGCGTCTGGATTGGAGGAAGACTCATTAACAACCTGCGATATGCAGATGATACAACCTTGATTGCTGAAAGTGAAGAGGACTTGAAACATTTACTTATGAAGATTAAAGAGCACAGCCTTCAATATGGATTACATCTCAATGTCAAGAAAACA
>NW_006408657.1:5363728-5370512 GCF_000296735.1 Chrysochloris asiatica
ATGGCACCTGACAACAACAACAACATGCATCTGTTAAGCTGTTTCTAGTGAAAGCTAGTCTAGGACTGGCCAGGGCCAACTTTGCAGATTTGGATCAGGGCCCACTCAAACAGGATCGATGTGGACAGATACCCCCTACTTTGATGGGGCCCACAACTGCGGAACTCATTTCTATGCAGCTCAAACCACTGGGAAGTGGGAGCTTCCCTGGAGGTGTATGGAGGTAGGGGTCAGCCTTGCCACTGGTCACCAGGGGAGTGTGGAAAACAAGAAAAAAGATTTGCATCTTAATCTCTGGGAGCCACAGGTATGTTTCCATAACATCGATGTTTTCTTGTCTCTGAAGTCACTCACAAAAGCACAAGATGGCTGTGTCTGTCTGGCCAACTGCACAGATCACCAGTCTTTCCTTTGCCATGTCCTAGTAAGAATTCAGTCCACTTCTCTATCCCTTCATCTGAAGCTCAGAGTTCCAGGACTATCATCTGCATCTGTTTCATTTCATTTTCTGGATCTTTGTTATAGAGGGTCTGTACAACCTTTCTGCTTATTCCACCATCTTGTCTCTCAACAAGTGGTTTTGTTTGTTTATTTGTTTGCTATTTTTGCAAACAAAGTGTTTCATCACAAGAAAGCTCAGAGTGTTTGTTATTTCCATTCCATTCGTATTTCCATCCCTTCTTAACTTTGTCCTTAGGTAATTATTGCCCTTTTAATCTAGAATGGTTGACCATTCCATTGTGAGTATAGCTTTGTCCCCCCTATATACCTATCTACAGCTTGAGTGAAACGTGAACCTTAGGGCAGAAGTGGGATAACTGTTGAAAGACCAAGAGGATTGCAATCATTGAGGTGAGACAAAGTGCATGATTTACTGAATGTAAAACAGATGGTCTTCTCTTTAAACCTTCACTCAGTAAAAAGTTTCATAAATAAATAAAATACAGAAAAAAGAAAATGAAGCTCGGAGTCTGTCATTCTCTCTTTCAAGTAGAAAAAGAAACTGAAGACAAAAAGCTTTATGTTTTCCCCAAAGATCCTCAGAAATGTAGTCACTCCTCAAACCCCTAGTTAGGAAAGTTAGGGTCATTCTAAAAAACTGTGAATCCATGTCATCACACACAGTAGAGATAGTCCCTGACTTTAGGACATATTAGAGTTACAAGGAATTGCATTTACTGCAGTCTGGTGCATTTTTTTTTTGTTTTGGGTACATCTTATCATTAGTAATATGGATTACATGCAGCGTTACAGTGCATAATTTACTAATCTTATCATTCTCACATCAACCACCAAAGACAACTAAAGGCCATATTTATAAAGATACAAACAAAAAAGGCAATAAAATTTTTGAATTTTTATTTGAATGAGGTAATTGTCTTATGTCAGAACTCACTTACTACAAAGTCTAAGAACCCCTTCTCAAGTTGGGAACTCCCTGTAAATTCATACCAAGGCATTTATCTTGTAGAAAACTGAAGTGTGACTGTGTTCACTGAGTGTTCATCTGGTAAAAACAATGACTTAAAAACCCTGAATAGGAGACAACAGGGGACTGTTTCCTTAAATTATAATATACCAATCCCATTGTGTTTTATACAGGTATTAACAATTATTTCTATAGTGCGCTATAACACTGTGGAACTCTGGTGCAGCATTGTTTGACTAAGCACTGGACTTCTAACCACAAGGACGGCAATTCAAACCTGGAAGCTACTCCTTAGAAACTTTATTCAGGGTCCCTATGAGTAGTAACCAACTCAATGGCACTTAACAACAACATATAACAGTCTATAAGGGGAGCCCTGTGTCTGTAGCATAAGCACTGGACTACTAAGCACAAGCTTGGCAGTTTGAGCCCACCAACTGATTCACAGAAGACTGATAAGGCTTTCTGCGACCTCAAAGATTTATAGCCTCAAAAACCTTATACAGCATCTCTTTGAATCAGAGCCAGTTCGACAGAACTTAACAACAGGAATATAACAATATTGACATTTCTGTGATAAAAACTTTAGTTAAACAGGTATGTTAAAAACATTGCAACCTAGTAATGTTTTTATACTTGTATGGATAAGAATTTACCATTTGTCTGTTAGTTTGTAGTACTGTGGTGGCTTGTGTGGTATTGTGAATCTGAAAGCTATGCCACTGGTATTTTAAATACCAGTAGGATCACCCATAGTGGACAGATATCAGCTGAGCTTCCAGACTAAGATAGACTAGGAAAGAGAGACAGATTACTTCCGAATATGTGTTGTTGTTAGGTGTTTTCGAGTCAGTACAGACTCATAGTGACCCTATGCACAATAGAATGAATCAATGCCTGATCCAGTCATTGAGAACTTTATGAATACCAGTGGAACACTGTCAGATAACACCATAATATTGAATGCTGAAACATGATGAACACAAGAATATTGTTAGATATAGTTCTGGAAAATGAGCCCCTCAGGTTGAAAGGCACACAAAATACTACAGGGGAAGAGCTGTGTCTTCAAAGTTGAGTTGACAGTGATGACACGAATGGAGTAAAGCTTTCAGAACCTTTATTTGCTGATGGGGCACAACTCAAAATGAGGAGAACCAGTTATAAACATCGATTAATAATCAGAAAATGGGATGTCTAAAGTATTAATCTAGGAAAATTGGAACTTGTCAAGAAATGAAATGGAATGCATAAACATTGCTATCCTAGGCATTCTAATTCTGACAACCACATGGTTTAGTTTCCTATGTCAGGAATGTCAAATTGAAAAGGAATGGATATTACATTCATCATCAGACAGAACATTTCAAGATCTATCTTGAAGTACAACACTGTCTGTGATAGGATAATATCCATATGTGTACAAGGAAGAAAATTTAATAAAATTATTATTCACATTTATGCACCAATCACTAAAGATGATGAAATTGAAGAATTCTGCCATCTTTGTCAGTGTGAAGTTGATCAAGCATGCAATCAAGATGTACTGATAATTACTGGAGATTGGAATGCAAAGGTTGGAAACAAAGAGGAAGGATCATATGTTGGATCAAAGTTGGGAAATATGGCCTTGGTAACAGAAACAATGCTAGAGATTGTGTGGTAGAATTTTACAAAACCAATGACTTCTTAATTGGAAATACTAGTTTTAATGAACATAAAAGATGACTGTACACATGGACCTCACCAGGTGGAATACACAGAAATCAATTTGACTACATCTGTGGAAAGAGATGGTAGAAATGCACCCTATTATCAGATAAAACAAGGTCAGGGACAGAATGTGGAACAGACCATCAATTGTTCATATGCAAGTTCAGGCTGAAGATGCAGAAAATTAAAGCAAGTCCACGAGAGTTAAATTATGACCTAGAACTTACCAGACCAGAACTTAGAGATCAATCATCTGATAAACAAATTTGATGAATTAGACACTAATGACTAAAGACCAAAGAGTTGTGGGATGACATCAAGAACATCATGTAGAAAGAAAGAAAAAGATCATTGAATAAGGCAAGTAGGAAAGAAAAGACCAAAATGGTTGTCAGATGAGACTCATACTTGCTCTCTAGTGTAGAGATCCTAAAGCAAATGGAAGAAATGAGGATATAAAAGAGCTAAAAAGAAAAGTTCAAAGGACAGCTAGAGAAGACAAAGTCATATATTATAACGAAATGTGCAAAGACCAGGATTTAGATAGTCAAAAGGAAAGAACATGCTCAGCATTTCTCAAGCTGGAAAAAAAAAAAAGAAAAAGAAAAAATTCAGACCTCAACTAGCTATATTGAAGGACTCTATGGGCAAAATATTGAATGATGCAGAAAGTATCAAAAGAAAATGACGGGAATACACAGTTGCTGTACCAAAAATAATTGGTCAATATGCAACCATTTCAAAAGGTAGCATGTGATCAAGAGCCAATGAAACTGAAGGAAGAAGTCCAACGTACACTCAAGGCATTGGCAAAGACAAGGCTCAGGGAATTGGTGGAATACACATTGAAGTCTTTCAAGAAAGTGAGGCAGCACTGGAGGCACTCACTCATCTATGCCAAATAATTTGGAAGACAGCTACCTGGCCAACTGACTGAAATATATCAATATCTGTGCCCATTCCAAAGAGAGGTGACCCAATAGAATGCTGAAATCATCAGACAATATCATTAATATCACATTTTAAATTATTTTTACTAAGCACATTTTTTAAATGGCTGCAACAATACATTGACAAGGAACTGTCAGAGATTCAAATTGGATTCAGAGGAGAACATGGATGTCAGATGGATCATAGCTAAAAGCAGAGAATAACAGAAAGATGTTTACCTGTACTTTGTTGACTATGCAAAAGCTTTTGGTTGCATAAATGGACAGCATAGGAGGGAACACTTAATTGTGTTCATGAGGAATTTGTGCATAGATCAAAAAACTGTTGTTGGAACAGAACAAGGAAACACTGACTGTTTTAAAATTAGGAAAGGTGTGTGCCAGAGTTGTGTTCTTTCAAGAAGCTGAATTATATGAAGAGGAACATGGCATCAAGATTGGAGGCAGACTCATTAACAATTTGTAATATGCAGATGATGCAACTTTGCTTGCTGAAAGTGAAAAGGACTTAAAATATTTAAAGATCACAGCCTTCAGTATGGATTCCACCTCAACATAAAGAAAACAAAAATCCTTACCACTGGACCAGTGGTATCACGATAATGTAGAAAATATCACGATAAATGTAGAAAAGATTGAAGTTGTCAAAGACTTCATTTTTCTCAGATCAACCATCAACATTCATGGATGCAGAAGTTAAGAAATCAAACGACATATTGCATTAGGCCAATCTGCTGCACAAAATCTCTTTAAAGTATTGAGAAGCAAAGATGTCACTTTGAGGACTATAGTGCACTTGATCCAAGCCATGGTATTTTCAATAGCCTAGTGAAAGTTGGACAATGAATAAAGAAGACCATAGAAGAACTGATGCATTTGAGTTATTGTGTTGGCAAGTATTAAATGTACCATGGGCTGCCCAAAGAACAAAGAAATCTGTGTTGGAAGAATTATAGCCAGAATGATCCTTAGAAGTCAGGATGTCCAGACTTCAGCTCTCATACTTTAGACATATTATCAGATGGGACCTGTCCCTGGAGAAGGACATCATGCTTGGTACAGTGGAGGGTCAGTTTAAAAGAAGACCCCAACGAGATGGATTGGCACAGTGGCAACAGTAATGGGCTCAAGTGTAGTAATGATTGTGAGTTTGGCGCAGCACAAGACGTTTCATTCTGTTCTGATTAAGGTCTCTATGAGTCCATACCAACTGGACTACTCCTAACAACATCTAACATATGAATAAGAATAAAGAATAGGCTCTATGTTTCCATAAATATTTACGGCCTTGGAAACCCTACACAAGGTCACATGAGTTGGAACTGACTCAAAGACACCTCACAAGAACAACAGCAACAACATGTATGAGAACAGATGGAATCAGGAGTTTCTGTTAATAATTTATTTTGGGTTTATAGAATCATTGGAAATAACAAAAATGTGCAGTTTCTACATGCAGAATTATGATGTTTGTACATGAATTTGAGACAGATCATGACTGCATTAAACATATGCAAACATATGTAAAAGATGATCTTAATTGGGAAAATATAAAATATTTTTAATTTCCACAATTTCAATTTCATTACTCAGAAAACTTTTGAGGGTATTAATACTATGCGGCGAGGCAGGGAGAATTACTAGGCAAATGTTTATGAGTCATTATTGGTGGTCAAACTGAGAAAAAGTATGACAAAAATGTGGACTCGTATAAAGTAATTTATTGTGTGGTTTATAAACGTATGCTATTTCATTTGATTTGATGCAACAAATGCTTGTATGAGAGTCAACATGCCTGAAACTAGGAAAATAAGATAAATAATCTTTACACCCAAGAAATTAATAATCAAGTATGGAAAATAATATTAAGATGACACAATGAATTGGGTGAAATAAAATTAATGTACAAAGCGCACAATTCCACTCCTTTAAATTTGAATATATTTTCTTAACATCTGCCCTATTGTATGACTAATAACTAAATTGTCTTTTCTCTTATAAAACAGTTTTCCTTTCATCATATTTTCACAGCATTTATATATTCATTAAAGATATTTCTTTCTCCAAAATGTGCCTCATTTGTCCATTGTAGTATCTTAACTAATTCTTATTCCAGCACCCATGCTGTTCAAATGACTGTGACTGATTACGAGGCTTAATTAACTTGTCAAGGGAAAGATAGTACTTTTCAGTCCATTTTCACTTTTTCATATGGACAAAAAAGGGAAAACCCATCTCCAGCATATAGTCAGACATACATGTGCTACAGATAATTCAAATTTACCCCTGAAAATCGGAATGAAGACTACAAAGAAATAGCATTAAGAATAAGAATTTTCTCTTATTTTGCATATGTTTTTATCATGCCAGTATTTCATAACAAGACTACATAGAAGCAGATGCTATCAGTTACTTATCCAGTAAATGGATACCTACACAGTCCCCAAAGGAGCTCTGGACACACAGTGGTTAAAGCATTTGGTCGATAACCACAAGGTCAGTGGTTTGACCCCATCAGCTGCTCTGTGGGATAAAAATGTGACAGTCTGCTTCCACAAAGATTTTCAGCTGCCGGGGTCTGGCCCCGACATAATTGTCACGAGTTTTTGGTTCACGAGGAGGGGAGATCCAGCGGCGATAGGGATAGCGAAAGAATATACAGACAAACAGAAGAAGGGAGACAATGAGGCAC
>NW_006408657.1:5371159-5382350 GCF_000296735.1 Chrysochloris asiatica
TAGGAAAATATCACATTTATCTGTGGATTTTCAAAGGCTCCAGTGTATTAATTTAATATATATACCTGAATATTAAGATGAAAGCAATTTTCCATTAACTGCCAGTGGCCTCATTTCTTACACTCAGCCCTAGAGGGCCTCGAACCTCTGACTAGTCTTACACGGTCTGCAACATTCAGCTTTGGAAATCCTCACGAGGAAGTTCTACTATATTCTGTAGAATTTCAATGAGTTGGAATCCACTCAGCGACAAAGGGTTTGGTTTGGGTTGCAGTCTCCATTTTGTCTTCCTTCTTCCAAAGGGAACTCCAATTCTGTTTAGATATCAAGTGAGTCCTAAGCATTTTCATATGCCTTGGAAGAAGCTGGCCATACTCCCTCCCAGGCTGCTATATTTAACAGTAGCTCAGTTTTCCTTGCCAGTGTTAATTTCAGATGTGAACACGTGATGTGGTTTGGTACAATGAAGCACAAAAGGAGTTTTTCTGGGGAAAGCTATTCTATAATATTTTGATTTTTTTTTTTTTTTTCTCCAGAATCAGCCCTCTTTTTTTCTTTTTCACCAGTCTTTGAGAGATGTGAATCCTAGGCTTGAGTCAACCATCTTGTTCCTGGTCTGTGAATAAAGTAAACCATTAATGAAGACAGCTGTTGTTGTTGTTGTTAAGTGCCGTCAAGTAGGTTCCAACTCATAGTAACCCTGTATGAGGTTTCCAAGGAGTAGATGGTGAGTTTGAACCACCAATCTCGTAGTTCAAACTGACCTTACAGTCTAATGCTTTATGTTACAATGCCACAACAGAAATATCTGAAAAAGAGCTCATAATTAATTATCAACACTGAAGACTGCTAATGAGTTATGAAGCAACACATTTTCTCATGTTTAAGATAGATTGGCATGGGCTTTTGCTGTTTTCTGCCAAAGGCACCCATTCATTCATTCCAGATATTTACTGAGCTATTAATATGAGCTAGATGTTCTAAGTGTGGGGAACACAAATAGTGGGAAATGAAACAAAACACAAAATTCATGTCATGATGGGAATAATATTCTACTGGATTGTACTGGAATCATTCAACCAGATGGAAATTTACAATAATGATTTTGAAACGATTAATGATCCAAAGTGTCAGGATATAAACACTAAGTCATAAAACAAACTAAGAAAATTGTTTATACTGTATGTTTTCTTAGGTCACATCTCAAATAAATCATATGCAAACCAAATATTTCTCAAAGAGTCTGCATTTGGTGAAATCTGATCTAAAGTAGGACTCTTGGTGTGGTGCTATACAATAAGTACTGGACTGCTAACCACAAGGTCAGTGGTTCAAACCCACTAGCTGCTCCCTACGGGGTAGTTCTACTCTATCTTACAAGGTTATTATGATTAGAATCTGCTCAATGGTGGTGGATTTTGTCTCCACTTAATGACAAAATACCAGGATAGAAAAGGTAGCACTTAGGCATTTTCGTTCTAGTACCAAGGATCACAAACAACCAAAGAGAGCTGTTGTATTGGTTTGATACAGCTTTAATTTTAAGCAATGGGGCTCTGTATTTGCACATCCTTCTCCGAAGTTTTTCTTGTGTATCATTATTTGCCTCCCAAATGAGTTTGGTTTTATAAATTGCAATTACTTTACTCGAGTGAACTCTACCTCCTAATATCATGGACATGCACATCTATTTCTCCTGCTTATTTTCTCTAACTTTTGACTGATTCAGCTTTTAGATTTTTCTATTATTTGTTGTTGTTGTTAAATACTGTTGAGTCAGTTCCTACTCATAGCGGCCCTGTATAGGGTTTCCAAGGAGTGGCTGGTGAATTTCAACCACCAGCCTTGCAGTTAGTAGTCCAGTGCTTATCGTATTTTACTGTCTCCACATGTTTTAAATTTTTATTCAATATCCTGGGCCTTATATAAATATCAGTAGTAATTATTTTGATTGGTCTTTCTGCTCAAGATATGTAACATAACCTGGAGACATCATCGAGGTTGTCAATCACAGCAAACACAGTGGGTGATGTGCTATGTTGGGAACATGCTTATCATTTCCATGGTTGTGTCTGTTGTTGAGGGCCATCGAACTGGTTCTTACTCATAGCAATCTTGTGTATGGTTTCCAACGAGCAGCTGGTGGGCTTGAACTGCCAATCTTGTGGTTTGCAGTCAAGTCCTTATACTACAGCGCCACAACAGTCCATTGCATATATATAAATCTGTACTCACAAGGTAGCAATCCAAGGCCAAGAAAAATTTTGAAAAAGGTGGTTATTTTTGTTTGTTTGTTTCTGTTTTCATTAAAAGACAAAAATAATAAAAGATGTTTTCATCAATGCTTAAACACTTTGTGTATGTTCATGTGTCTGTAGATTTATTACCAGCCAAGTAACTTATTATATTTCCCTATATCTTATTGTCCATGAAGTTTGAAACACATTAATTGGTTTTAATCTTCTGTATTTCATTTTTTCCTTACCAGCTGGCTTAAGTCACTGAACACCAACCAAAAAACCCAAACCCAAACAGAACAAACCCATATCTGAGTTATCATCAACTAAATTCCAGCTCATGGTGACCCTTGTTGCAAAACAGAACGGCTCTATATGGTTCTCAAGGCTGTGACCTTGGGAAGCAGATCTCAAGACTCTCTTTCAAGGTACCATTGGATTGGTTCAAACCAGTAACTTGTAGATTAGTAGTTGAGCAGTTAGTCATTTGTACCACTGAGTGACTCCTTAATTCATAGAAGTATTCACTAAATTCAGCTTGGCTTTTTTTTTAGCTGATTTGCGGACATTTTCTTCTAGTTCTTTTAGAAAACCTTACCACACAGACCTTCTAATAATTGTGAAGCTGAGTTAAATTGACACAGGAAAGTATCTAATGTTAAATTGTGTGTATGGCATGTGGGTTGGGAGGATAACGAGGGGTGATAATATGTTATCAGCCAAACTTCTATAGTGTTTGGATGGATCCATTTAGTATGGAATAAGCAAAGAAATTTCTCTCAAATAATCAATCTAATCTTCGGTAAACTTTTCATATTATTGATTTTGGTGAAATGGGTGAAACAGTTCTCATTTCCTTTCAATATTAATTGGTTGTTTGTTTTTTCAAAATCTGAAAGATGAATGGCTTGTAGAGTTTTTGATTCCTCATTTTAAGGAAGTTATTGGGATGTCCCACATAATGTAGGTACCACCTATAAAAACAAACAAACAAAAAAAGCCTACGGGTATATATGTCTTTCCTATGGGCTTCACCTCCAAACAAATAAAACCTGAGAACCCAGGTGATGATGACTTGGGAAGGCGGGG
The DNA here is from genome assembly GCF_000296735.1 of Chrysochloris asiatica. Taxonomy (NCBI): domain Eukaryota; kingdom Metazoa; phylum Chordata; class Mammalia; order Afrosoricida; family Chrysochloridae; genus Chrysochloris; species Chrysochloris asiatica. The sequence continues at coordinate 5,374,486 of NW_006408657.1, forward strand.
ATAACCCTGTTTAGTAGGGTTTTGGCTGTAGGATCTGAAATAGGTAAAAACGTTCCTAATATTAAAAGAAATATCAACGGCAGTGGGTTTCAAGCTTTATGACTTAGGTGGTCTTGGGCCTGCAAATAGTGTCCCAAATTCAGTAAGTGGTGCTTATCTGCAAGTTACTGGACCTTTCATCTTAATTATATACCTCAGAAACTGGTGAATTATAGGCCTGTTCCTACCCTCCCTTAAATTTCATAAATAAATTAGCTGCCTTCAAGTTGACACCAACTTATGGTGACTCCGTCTGTGTCAGTGTAGAAAGGGGTTCCACAGCACTTTCCATGACTGGTTTTCAGTACATTCTCAGGCCTTTCTTCTAAAGCTGCCCTGGGTAGACGCAAAGGTTCTACCTTTCACTTAGCAGCAGAACACATTAACCGTTTATACCTCCAAGGGACTCTTTGAAATTTAGGCATGTATAAACCTAGATAATTTTTACCAATGCTAATTAGTTTTCTTACATTAGCCATGGATCCCATGTAGCAAGCCACTAGCTCTACTTACATCTATGGATTTGCATTGCTAAGGTCCAATTAATCAGCCTTTTCTGTGACTGTCTAAACAAGATTCCTTCATCAAGCCAGAACTTTTTTTGTTGTTGTTTTGTTTTTCCTTAAGCTTTCTTTTTCTTTTTTTTTTTTTTTTAAGGTTTCTATTGTGGATTGAGGAGCTCTGGTAGTGTAGTGTTTATGAATCAGGCTGGGAACCGCAAGGTCAGCAGTTCAAAACTACCAGCAGCTCCACGGGAGAAAGATGAGGCTTTCTGCTCCCGTAAGATTTACAGCCTCAGAAACCCTGTACGGGGTCGCTATGAGTCAAAACCGACTTGAAGGCACTTAACAACAACAACAACATTGTGGATTGAGTGCAAGTTTGCAGGGCAGATTATCAGTTTTACATTCAACAAATCATATACTTTGTTTCATTACAATGATTATAATCCCCTACATGTACCATCAGTTAACAGTATTTTTCTCTATTTACTTTATCTCTTGAAAAAAAGCAAAAACACTCAGGCATATATAATAATTTACACCACCAAATGTCATATTCTGCGAGTCTGCCTCCTGGCTGCCAGCTCTTAGTCCCTCTCTTCCCATGAACCTAGAGTCCTCAGCTGCTCCCTCTCTCCATGACCCCATCTCTGGTGTGGCTGCTTTCTCTGGATAAGGTCCCACATTGCACTTGTGCTCTTCTCCCTTGGTGATCCTAGGGTTAAGCCAGACTTTTTTCTCCAACATAGAAAACTCAAGACATCGACTAACTATGTATGCCTTTTAGTCAGGCCCGTTTACTCAGGCACTGTGGAACAAACCATACAGTTGACTCTTGCTTACTCTCGATCTATTTTCAGGAAATTATACCGTATTGTTGTTTTCACCTTTATACTTGTATCTTCTAGCTTTCTTCCAATCTTCAAAACAATCACAAGATAAACTCACATGCTTTCTCCTTGAAATCACATTTCTGAGGCGCAGGTCTGGCTTAATGTATCACCTGGTACTACAAAATACCAGATAGATGTAGTAGTCGAGTTTTGTTGTTGTTAAATGCTGTCAAGTTGATTCCAACTCATAGGAAACCTATATAGGGTTTCCAATGAGTGGCTGGTGGCTTTGAACTGCCAACCTTGTATCCACAGTCCAGTGCTGATCCACAGCACCACACCAGAAATCAACTTTAGAGAAAAAAAAAAAAAAAAATCCCTGTCCCTTTAATGCATGCCTCCAAACCTCAAATGATAATGGAAACTTCTCTATATAAATAGATGCTGTTTAATGTCCAGTGCTCAGTTCTTACATATTTTATCAATGAAGAAAAATGACAGCAGAGAAACCACCAAAGGGAAATTTAATTTGCTTGAACATCAGAGCAGGCTTTAAAAAAGCAGGATGAAAGTTTTCAAATCTATTGCTATTTCTCAGCTTCCCATATTACTGTGGAAAAAATGCTGGCAAATATCATGTCAAAAGGTCATTCAACTTTTTAGAAGATGCTTGTTTGAAAATTCTTATTTCTCTCTATCTCTATGGATCCCTTAATCTTAAATCTTTTTGTGTCTGAAATGAATTTTAGTATAAAGGAGCGACTTTCTAGATGAAATAAGTTAAATATATTCAGAAAGGGCCATTGAAATACCAAGAATTTTTTCTTTATTGTTTTTTTTTGCTTTTGATTATATAAATAGAACAAATAGGGCTTATAATATATCCAAATGATTTCAATTTGTTAACTGATAGCCCACTTAAAATATGAATGAGGTATTATGAAATACATATGTCCATATATCTAATACATATTTAATCAAAATGAGTAATTTCATAATCCAAGTAATTCTTATATTTCCCTCAAAAGAAGTTTTCATTTCTCTCCTTTATAAACTTGCTCTACTTCTTTCAAACCCATTCAGACTACATCAATTCTGGACCTAATGTACTGGACACGTGGTATTTAACAACAACAACAACGGTTACTTCTTAGTATATATTATCTAATTAACTTTTACCATCTTCAAAGTCAAGTTTTAAAAACTGAATTCTATTGCTGACTTCTATACAGTAATCAAATTAATTTGATAGACATCTGGATTTTTTATTCATGGTATACCTGCAAAGGACATTTTTTTTTTTTTTTTATCATGCAACCCAGAGCTAATTCATATGGTCAATACCAGTGGTTCAGTTTAATAAAATGACCATTATCTTTCTTCTTGATGGTGCTAAATAATCAGTCCTTCAGAACTATTCCATTTTTATCCAGTTGTTTAAGATATATATATATAAACACAGCTACATATTTTATTTTTAATGTATTGTCAGATTGATAATATGTTTCTATAATACTCACTGTCAACTCATTTATCTCATATGAATAATCCTTTAAAACTGCATGATATCTGAAGATGATGAGAAAATAACTTTTGAGATGGTTTTGAATAATGACCTGAAATGAGCTGAAATTGCATTATGTGCATGTAACTGAAATGAGATTAATCATCTAAAATCAGTTGTAAATAAGTCCAAGCATTGGAAAGGACTTTATAAAAATTATCATATGACGTGGCCTTTATACCTATTTATAATTTTTGACTTTCAATAAACTCTAGTCAGGTTTCTTATCCAACCACTTAAATTATATTTTCTTGTTAATGTTTATACCTCTTACATGCACTTATTGTGTGATGTTTGACACAGTTCACTTTTTTAATGTTTTTTTTTTAATTTTTTATTTTGAAATCTTCCTCCATCTTGACATCTGGAATACAGTCCATTTATCTCAGACCACTCCGTCCCAATCCTCTTTATTATTTATTAGTTATCTATTGCTATGTAAAATTATTGCCACAAATTTAGTACCTTAAAACAATATATACATAGTATCTCTCAGTTTCTGTGGGTCAGGAATCTGAGCACAAATTAACTGAAGCCTCTACTTCAGGGATTCACAGGCTGCAATCAAGAGTCTGGCTGGCTTTTTTGTCTCATTTGAATCTCAGGTGGGAAAAAATTACCTTTCAAGTTCATGTGGTTGTTGGCAAAATTCAGGTCTTTATAGACTGCTGGATTGAGGGTCTGTTTTCTGCTGGCTGGTGGCGGGGGACTGCCCTTAGTTTCTTTTTACTTGAGTCTCCCCAACATGGATACATCTTCAAAACCAGCCAGAGAAAGAGAGTCTTAGTAAGGCGGTAAGTTACTATCTTATACAACATAACCATGCACTTCCTTTAGTAAGGCAAAATCACAGGTACTGCCCTAAACTGAAGAGGACAATATTTTACACTGGCATGAAGACCAGGTATAGAGATCATGGAAGTCACCATAAATTATTTCCATTGTAGTATCTTCTTTCTGTATCATCTCCTTCAATGCTGTTGCGCCCCAGGACTTTGTTTTCACCTTCTTTTTTTACAGTCAGCAACAGACTCAAAAGTCAATTGCTCATTGAATATTCTGTGTTGAAATCAAACATATCCACAATCAACTTCATCACTTTCAACCCTTTTATTTTGCAGGTCTGATCGTGGTTTGTTTGTCTTTATCTCAGAGAATGATATCATCAACTAATAGTTAAGGGAGTCAGAAACCAGGAGTAGCATTGCCCATTTTGTTCATATCTGATATCTACTTTACATTCCTATTACTACTGAATTGCATGGATATCTTTATACATGGATTTCTAAAGTAAAATTATTACTGTGTATACATAGTGTGATTGTATATTTAGAAAGCCCAAGACAACTCACTGAAAAATATTACCAAAAACAAAGTGAATTCAGTGATACAGCTGGGTAATATATTTAAATTTACATATCAATAGATTTCAATATGCTAACAATAACCAGTTAGAAGATGCAGTGGAAGAAGACAACAACTATAATGAGAAAAACAAAAACTAAAAAACTAAAATGAAAAAAAAAAAAAAAAAAACTTTAAAATTCTATTGAAGAACAAAATTAAACCCTGAACAAAGGAAAGAACTCATGTCCTCAGAAAAGAAAAATATGCATAATAAATATGTGCATTTTCCATAGGTAATTTAAAACTTTAATATAATCCAAATAAGGAATAGTAAAAGATATTTTTTTTTGGAAAATTTGATCCTTTAGTTAACTGGTTAAAATAAATAAAAACTATCCAGGGAAATATGAACTATAAAAGCAATAAATAGATAGCTTTCAAAATTAAAATATATCAAGTCTAATTAATTAGAATCCACCACTCATCTGTCAGTTTGTCGTACTGTGGTGGCTTGTGAGTTGCTGTGATTCTGGAAGCTATGCCACTGGTATTTTAAATACCAGCAGGGTCACCCAAGGTGGACAGGTTTCAGATGACCTTCCAGAAGAAGACAGACTAGGAAGAAGGAGAGATGAACTATTTCCAAATATTTAGTCACTGAAAACCTTATGAATAGCAGAGAAACATTGTCAGATATAGTGCTGGAAAATGAACCCCTCAGATTGGAAGGCCCTCAAAATGTGACTGGGGAATAGCTGCATCCTCAAAGTAGAGTTGACTGTGATGACACGAATGGAGTAAATCTCATGGAAGCAAAGCCCTCAGGACCATCATTTGCTAAAGTGGCACAACTCAAAATGAAGAGAAACAGCTGTAAATATCTATTAATAATCAGAACATGAAATGTACGAAGTATGAATCTAGGAAAATTTGGAAATTGTAAACATGGAAAGAATGCATAAACATCTACATCTTAGGCTCTAGTGAACTAAAATGGATGGGTATTGGCCATTTTGAATCTGAAACCACATGGTTTACTATGCCACGAATGACAAATTGAAGAGGAATGGTGTTGCATTCATCATCAAAAAGAACATATCCAGATCAATCATGAGGTACAATGCTGTAAGTGATAGGATAATATCCATGCACCTACAGGGAAGCCCAGTTAATACCACTATTATTCAAATTTATGCACCAACCACTAAAACCAGTGAGCATGAAATAGAAGAATTCTACCAACTTTTTCAATCTGAAACTGATCAACATGCAATCAAGATGTATTTTTCATGACTGGTGATTGGAATGCAAAGGTTGGGAGCAAAGAGGAAGGATCATTAGGTGGAAAATATGGTCTTGGTAGTAGAAATGATGCTGGAGATCACTTGATAGAATTCTGCAAAACCAATGATTTGCTCATTTCAAATACCATCTTTAGACAGCATAAGAGACAATTATACACATGGATCTCACAGGATGGAATACACAGAAATCAAATTGACTACATCTGTGAAAAGATAAGGTGGAAAAGCTCCAGCTCATCAGCCAAAACAAGGCCAGGGGCAGATTGTGGAATAGAACATCAATTGTTCATATGCAAATTCAGACTGAAACTGAAGAAAATGAAAACAAGTCCACGAGAGCTAAAATATGAACTTGAATGTATCCCACCTGAATTTAGAGATCATCTGAAGAACAGATTTGATACATTAAACACTAAAGACTGAAGAACAGAAGAGTTGTGGTCATTAAGAAGACAAGAAAGAAGGAAAAGATCAAAATGAATGTCAGAAGATACACGGAAACTTGCTCTCCAGCGTAGAGATGCGAAAGCAAATGGGAAAATGGGAAGGTTCAAAAGCTGAACAGAAAATTTCAAAACTCAAACATAACAAAATTTGCAAAGATCTGGAGTTAAAAAACAAAAAGGAAAGAACACACTCAGCATTTTTCAAGCTGGGGGAACTGAAGAAAAAAAGTCAAGCCTCAACTTTCATGACTGAAGGATTCTCGGGGCAAATTATTGAATGATACAGAAAGCAACAAAAGAAGATGGCGATGGCAGGCGGTGTTGCAAGACCTGGCTACTTTTGGGCCCAGAGTAAGTGACATAGCTACAGAGGACCAGAGTGGAGAGTGAAGCGTCCAGCTGATAAGAAGTAAGAGCATATGCACAAGAACATCCACACTTGCAGATAATACCCACTTGACCTGGCTTCAATGACTGGATGATTAGAGCTCAACCAGAAGAAGAAAGAAGAGGAAAAAAGAAGAGTAGTCTGATACAATTTGATGAACTTGACCTACACCTATGGATGCGGTAGCTCAAAAGAGGGAACAGATCTTTATAGCAAGGATCATTTCCACCCCTATCATATACAGAGTAGACAGGGATGGGCAACTTGGACATTGGCTACCCCAAATGGAGCGGGGGCGGGGGGGCCTTCATAGACATTAAGTGACTGCCTTACAAGCTTTCAAGAGGGAGCCTAGATCCAGAGGGCGTGGAGGAAGGTAGAGTTTCCACTGAGTAGTATCCAATCTGTCTAGGCGGGGCTGATGAAAGGAAATGCGGATAGGTCTCTTGTGATACAATGGTGAATAATTGTTATCAGGACTGATTGTGAGGGTTGGAAATGCAAAGGTAGACATTTTGTAGCAAAAGGAGGGGAGTGATTAACTTTGCAGTCTAGGAGTGGAGGTCCCTGGGACCATTAAGGGAGAAGAGTAGAGAGCGGGACCCTACCCAGAGAAGCAATGATGCCAAAGATGGAGGCAGAGACGATGACGTGGAAAGATGGAGCGGCTGGGGACTTTAGACCCAGAGAGGGAGAGGGGCTTTGTGCTGATGACCCGGGGGAAGGCTTGCAGGGTATACCCTGTGGTTGGTTGATGATACATGGAGGGGATTGTAACCATCACTGAAATGATATACGATAGGATGAATGTAAAACTACTGTTCTCCCATGTAAACTATCACATAATTCATAATAAAACCATTAAAAAAAGAAGAAGAAGAAGATGGTAGGAATATACAAACTCACTGTATCAAAAGGCAATGGTTGATGTTCAACTGTTTCAAGAGGTAGCATATGATCAAGAGCCAATAATACTGAAGGAAGAATTAGCACCAGGATTTGATGGAATGAAAATTGAAATCTTTCAAGAAAGTGAGGCGGCACTGGAGGCACTCACTCATTTATGACAAGAAATTTGAAAACAACCGTCTGGCCAACTGATTGGAAGAGATCCATATTTGTACCCATTCCAAAGAGAAGTGACCAAACAGAATGTGAAAATCATCACACAATGTCTTTGCAAGTAAAGTTTTACTAAAGGTAATACAGAAACGGCTGCAAGCATACATTGACAGAGAACTTCCAGAAGTTTACGCTAGATTCAGAAGAGGACATGGAATGAGGGATATCATTGCTGATGTCTGATGGATCTTGCCTGAAAGCAGAGAATACCAGAAAGGTTTTTACCTGTGCTTTATTGACTACGCAAAGGCTTTTGATTGTGTGGATCATGACAAGCTATGGACAACATTGTGAAGTATGAGTATTCTGGAACACTTAA
>NW_006408657.1:5389915-5391184 GCF_000296735.1 Chrysochloris asiatica
GTAACCATGGCAATGATATGATGTACGATAGAATGAATGTAAAACTAATGTTCTCCCATGTAAACTATCATATAATTCACAATAAAACACTAAAATAAATAATAATAATAATACCTGAATACCCACACACACACACATGTTTCCTTCATCTGGTATATTCTTCATGTATGTTGAATAGATAGACAAATAGATAAACAGATGCATAGATACAGTCCCTGGCTGACACAAATTGCTAAGCACTTCACCACAAGCTGAAAGGTTGGCAATTCAAACCCAATCAGAGGCACCTCAGAAAAGAACCCTAATGATCTGCTTTTGGAAGGTCACACCTTTGAAAACGCTATATAGCAGTTTTCTTCTGCATACTTGGGGTCACCATAAGACACAATTAACCCCAAGGCAACTAACAACAACACAGCCTAACAACTAACAGTAACTCCTACTCCGCAGTTATCGATTCATTTATTATCTGACACTTCACATATATGACAATAATCAAGGATCTACTAATCAACCATTTTGCACATTAACAAGGAGCTGAGTCAAGAGCAGAAAGAAGGTGAGCTTTGTGAGAGGGAGCAAGGCTGTGCAGGCCACCGGCCATTAGTATTACCTGGATTAGGCGAAAGACTCAGTCTGAACCCAAGAGAGCATGAGTACGGGGCCCAAGGCCAAGGGTAACCTTCAAGAATTGGGGCAACAGGAGTCGGGTGAGGGGATCAGAAATCTCTTCTTCCAAAGTGGCCTCTCTGACATCTGCAGAGCCTTCATCAGCTCAGGTGGCTGGGTCTCCTCTGATCACAGGCCCAGGAGCCACCCAATGCCTGAGGTCATAGTCCTGGCTGGCAGAATGGGAAAACAGACAGGAAAGGCATAGGGCCTGGTGTTCCACCAGTTAATGGTATGCCTCGGATGCTCTGGAGACAGCAGATAACCCTTGATCATCCTGCTACAAGCCTTGGCACCTGATGGGCAGTGGGTGACAGGAGGGGCAGAAGGCAAACATTAACTCTGAAGATGGGGCACTCTCACATAGCCACCTGACTTTTGGAACCTAACCATGTCAATAAGTGAGGAGCTACTAAATGCCATCAAGTTGGTTTCAACTCATAGTGACCCTGTGTAGGGTTTCCCAGGAGCGGCTGCTGAGTTTGAACCTTGACTTTGTGGTTAGCAGCCCAGCACTTATCCTATAGCACCACACTTGGACTATAAGTAAAGAGTCATTGCTGTTGTTGTTAAGTCATTGAGTTATTTCCAACTCATAGT
>NW_006408657.1:5391284-5396659 GCF_000296735.1 Chrysochloris asiatica
GATACTTATTCAACCTGTATACTGAGCAAATAATCCAAGAAGCTGGGTTATATGAAGAAAAACGCGGCATCAGGATTGGAGGAGGACTCATTAACAACCTGTGATATGCAGATGCTACAAACTTGATTTCTGCAAGTGAAGAGGACTTAAAATATTTACTGATGAAGATCAAAGACCATAGCCTTCCATATGGATTACATCTCTATGTAAAAAAAACCAAAGATCCTCACCACTGGACCAATAAACAGCTGTCTTATCAACGGAGAAATGATTGAAGTTGTCAAGGACTTCATTCTTCTTGTATCAACTATCAACGCTCATGGAAGCAGCAGTCAAGAGATCAAATGAAGTATTGCATTAGACAAATCTGCTGCACGAGACCTTTTTTAAAGTGTTGAAGAGCAAAGCTGTCAATCTGAGGACTAAGGTGCACTTGACCCAAGCTGTGGAATTTTCAATAATCTCATATGCATGTGAAAGTTGGACAGTGAATAAGGAAGACTGTAGAAGAATTGATGCTTTTGAGTTATGGTGTGAAATAGAATACTGAAAGTACCATGGGCTGCCAAAAGAACAAACAGATCTATGGTGCAAGTAGTGCAGCCAGAGTGCTCCTTGGAGGCCATGATGGCCAAACTTTGCCTCTCATACTTTGGACATATTGCCAGGAGGGACCAGTCGCTGGAAAAGGATATCGTGTTTGGTGAGGTGGAGGGTCAGAGAAAAATAAGAAGACCCCCAGCAAGATGGATTGGAAAAGCGGCAGCATCAACGGGCTCAAGCATGACAACAATTGTGATGTTGGTCCAGGACGGGGCAGTGTTTCATTCTGTTATGCATAGGGTTGCTATTAGCCGGTACTGACTCAATGGCACCTAACAACATCAACAATTAATTAGACTACTGTAGTACTTGCCCTATCCATTTCATTTGTTATGTGATAAAGTTTCAACATTTTATTAGTGAGGCAATGATAGGTTATTTAAAAAATGGCAATTATTCAATTAGATGTCATAACTAAAAAATAAAATTATTTGTAAATCTCACAATATGCAAAAGGATAATTTCCAAATGTTTCAAAGGCCTAAATATAAAGAATGTAACTGTCATAGTACTAGAATAAAATGCGATGAATCCCTTTATAGGCTTGGAGTTGGGAAGACCTTCCTAGCATTGATCATAAATTTATATGCTTTAAAGAAAATATTGACAGATGAAGCAAGACACTATCTAAAATATCCCAGACTCTGCCATCAAGTCAATCCAGACTCATAACGATCCTATAAAGGGTTTCTGAAGCTGAAAATCTTCACAGGAGCAGAACCTCACCTTTCTGCCAAGGAGAAGCTTACTGGGTTTGAATCACTGACTTTTCAATCCAATACTTAACCCATAGCACCACCAGATCCTAAATATACCATGTTGTTATTGTCATTGTTATTACATGTTGAGTGAGTTCCAACACACAGCAACCCTGTATAGGGTTTCCAAGGCTATAAATCTTTACAGGAGCAAAAAGGCTAATCTCACTCCAGAGATGCAGCTGGTAGATTCGAACTACTAACCTTGCAGTTAGCAGGTCAACAGGAAATCCATTATGCCATCAGGGCTCCTTAAATATACCAGGCTGTTGTTGTTTTTAAGTGCCATCTAGTCATGACAAGCTAAGGACAACATTCATTGATAAGAACTTTCAAACTAAAAGCTTCATAAAGTGAAGAAGACAATTAACAGGACTGTGGTTTTATAAAATCAGATGTTTGACTCAACCCAGCGTGGAAGGACACTCCGCAAGAATGTTCTTCCAAATGATAGAACTGTCTTTCTTGGTTTGAGTTTGTGCTGAAGGATTACGAGGTTATTTGGTTCTGGGTTGTAGACTATCCCTCAGACAGGATTAAAAGAAGCAAGGTATAACTACAGATCAAGTGCTTTCATGAAGCAATAACATTTCAGCAATCAGCTTTCACCAATAATAGATGGGAAAGGCAGAGCGCATCTGGAGGTATCAATGATAAGAGATCATTCAAACATCATAACATTTACAGCTTCTAGATAGAGTCCTGGGTGTGGCGCTGTGGGTTACGCACTGAACTGCAAAGTCAGTTTGAACCAAAAGCTCAGCAGCCACTCCTTGGAAACCCTATACAGAGTCACTATGAGTCAGACCTGACTCAATTGCACGTAACAATAACATATAATAAGCTCAGGAGAAAATTATTCCTATAAATTTTGTGCCTGTCTTTGTATGTGTGCATCTTCGCAGATTATTTAACCACAGGATTGTTTTATTTTCTTTTTCGGTCTGATGTGGTTTTAACACTTTCAGTCCTGAACACATTTTTAACTGTTTCAGTAATCTTGGCAGATTGGAAAGATAGAAGTGTCATGGGCTTCAGAATTTTAAACTTAACTCTTCCGTTTAAAAGTTTGGAGTCTTAATAAAATTATTTAAATTTTCTGAATATCAAATACTCCTATGTAAAAACTGATATTAACGCTTGTTCCGACAGCTATTTTAAGTATTGTGTTGTTTTGTTATTAAGTGCTGTCGAGTGGGTTCCAATCTATAGAGACCCCAATATTGGTATTCTTAGGAGCAACTGGTGAGTTTGAACCATTAACCTTGTGGTTCTGCACTTATCCTACAGTGCTTGAATCCCAAATATTCATATGCAAAAGTTGATATTAATGCTTGCTTCAGACAGCTATTTTAAGCATTACATCATCTAAATCATTTAGCATACATGAAATCCTGGTTCCATATAATAGTTATTAAATATATTTAGCTATTATTATTAATATCATTATTAGATTTCAAAAAACCCGGAGAATGAAAAACAGATTGTAATGGGGCTCACTGTCATTTTCCAAAGAGAGATGCTTGATCAGAGTCCCCGAAACTCTGTAGCTGAACATAGAGAAAAGGTTTGTTGTGATCAGCAGTCAAATAGAATAGAACTTTGAAGGTCAAAATAAAAAGTTCAAATTCAGTCTACGAGATTGTTGAAAGATAGGGAGCAATGTGCACCCTGGGAGAAGTTTCAAATATCATCTCATCCTGACTGAGTGATGTGACTATTATATTTTTCTCAAATATGGCAGCATCCACCTGTCTCATATCAGAGCATTATCTGAAAAGAATAGGCTTTTCCAGTGTACGACATTGTCAAAATGTTTCAATTCCCTTAACAAAATGATTGTATTTAGATCCATAATACATCTGTATCTTTGAAATAAGGCCCTCTGCTGTTACAAATCAATCAAACAAACAAAAAGCCCTAAGGAAAAATGTAAAGAGGAAAAGGAGAATGCATTTAAAGAAAAAAAAAATTAATCATCCCAACTATCTTTAGCCTTGATTATACTTCGTAGGTTTCTCTTTTAATATGCCACATTTTAGTCTCTTCAGGTTGATGGCATAATCATTTCCGAATTCAAGAGCTTATACTTTAGCCAGATCACAGTTCTCCTTAATCGTTAGCTCTCTCTTTAACATACTAATTTTTTTTTCAAAGAATAAGATTCAAGCTAGGAAAATTTTTTAATTCCCAGAAACTGTAATGACCTTTAGACTCGGAAACAACTTTCAAGAGTTATCAAGTTACAAGTCATTAAAATTGATGAGATACAGTGGTGTAAAGTAAGGTTGGACCTAACATAACTTTATCAAGTCTAAATCACTGGACTGCTAACCGCAAGGTTGGTGGCTCAAACCCACTAGCCGCTCCTCAGAAAACCTATACAGGGTCACTACGAACCAGAACCAACTCGATGGCACTTAACAATTGCAAAGCTTCCATTAAGTCTTCTTTCTGTTTTGCTCTATTCAACCAACCACTGAGCCTGCTTATTGTTGTTGTTGTTAAGTGTCGTCTAGTCAGTTCCTACTCATAGATATAGGGTTTCAGAGGGGCAGCTGGTGGGTTTGAACTGCTGACCCTGTAGTTAGCAGTTCAGAACTTATACTACAGTGGCCCACCAGAATAAAAGTATCATAGACTTTTCTATCAATTAAAAACAGTGACCCAGTGAAATGAATGACCTGTGACGTATGATCACATTTAAGGCATAAATTCACGATGTTAAAATTTTCTACCCTGGAAGAAATGTAAAGACCATCAAATCTTATAGAATTTAAAAAATTACTTTGTTATTTAATTACAGATTTATTTATATAAATGTCACAAGTCCATCACTTAGAGTTATCTTTTTGTTTTTATTGTTAAGTGCCATGGAGTAATTTCTGGCTCACAGCAACCCTCTATAGGGTTTCAGAGGAGCAGCTGGTAAGTTTTATACTGTACCACCACACCAGGACTTCTAAGAGTTATCTTAGCAGATAATAAAAAATATATCTCTGATTTCAGTGGAATTCAGTCAAACTATCTAGATGTGTAATTCATATGGTACTGGGGTAACAGAACTGAACAACAACAAAAACTCCCTTATCTAACAGGGGAATGCTGAGGGGAGATTTTAACAGCATTGTGCAAGATATCTCTTAGAGTCCTTGCTTCTTCTCAAAGTGGAATCTGTTTTCAGCTTGAACCCAAATAAGGATGAGACTATATTTTCTAACAACAAGAGATTAAAATGACCTTCTCAACCCAAAGCAGAACGTAGCACAAATATATTAAGTATTTGGCTAGCGAATGACAGAGCTGCACAGAATTCAGGCGCTTGTTCCCAGGGTTGGTAGGAAAGGCAGGCAGAAAACAATTCTGATCACACTATTAACAGTACATAAAACCTCCTTATTATTTTCACAGATGAAGAAAACACTGAAAGGGAATTTGAGCAAGTGTATAGGGAAAATCTAAAATATCCCTATAAATTAAACCTGTGAAACAAGATAGTGCTGGTGTGGCACTGTAGGATCAGCACTGGACTGTGAACAACAAGGTTAGCAGTTCAAACCCATCATCTGCTCCTTATAAATCCTATACAGGGTTGCTGTGAGTCACAACTAACTCAAAGGCACTTACAACAGTGCAGAACAGACAGGTGACAAGAGAAATAAGACAAAGAAGAAGAAAAGGCCAATCTGTTGTACAAAAGATATTACTTTAATTACACTAGTCAGAAGTTTCTCACATTTCTTTCAAGGTGAGATACAAAAGTCATACCTGACAATAGCCACCCAAAGGATGAAATATCTTGGAATAAATGTAACCAGAGAAACAAGGATTAATACAATGAAAACTACAAAACACTACTACAAGAAACCAAAAGAGACTTACAAAAATGGAAGAATGTACCATGCTCCTGGATAGGAAAACTTAACATTGTGAAAATGTCAATACTGCCCAAAGCAATTTACACATATAATGCAATCCCAATCCAGAATCCAACGACATTCTTCAAAGAGATGG
>NW_006408657.1:5400806-5411220 GCF_000296735.1 Chrysochloris asiatica
GTGCCATCGAATTGGTTTAGACTTAGCGACCCTGTAAAGAGTTTCTGAGAAGCAGCTGGTGAGTTTGAACTGCTGACCTTGTGCTTCAAACCGACCTTTTGGTCCAGTGCCACACCAGGACTCTCTTTATCTTCCAGCGCCACACCAGGACTCTCACACTCTCTCTCTCACCATAACTCAAAAGCATCAATTCTTCTACGGTCTTCCGTATTTACTGTCCAGCTTTCAAATGCATATGAGATTATTGAAAATACCATAGCTTGGGTCAGGCGCACCTTAGTCCTCAAGCTGACATCTTTGCTCTTCAACCTTTAAAAAGGTCTTGTGCAGCAGATTTGCCTAATGCAGTACGCTGTTTGATTTCTTGACTGCTGCTTCCGTTAGTGTTGATGGTTGATCCAAGAAGAATGAAGTCCTTGAGGACTTCACTCTTTTCTCCGTTAATAAGAATGTTGTTTATTGATCCAGTGGTAAGGATTTTTGTTTTCTTTACATTGAGATGTAATCCATATGGAAGGCTGTGTTCTTTGATCTTCATCAGTAAATGTTTCAAGTCCTCTTCACTTACAGCAAGCAAGGTTGTAGCATCTGCATATCGAGGTTGTTAATGACTCTTCCTTCAATCCTGATGCCAAGGTTTTCTTCATATAACCCAGCTTCTCAGATTATTTGCTAAGAATACAGGTTGAATAAGTATGGTGAAAGAATACAACCCTGTCGCACACCTTTCTTAATTTTAAACCATTCAGTGTTCCCAAGTTCTGTTCCAACAACTGCCTCCAGGTACAGATTCCTCATGAGCACAATTAAGTGTTCTAGAATACTCATACTTCGCAATGTTGTCCATAGCTTGTCATGATCCACACAATCCAAAGCCTTTGTGCAGTCAATAAAGCACAGGTATTCTTTCTGGTATTCTCTGCTTTCAGCCAAGATCCATCGAACATCAGCAGTGATATCCCTCATTCCATGTCCTCTTCTGAATTTGGCTTGAACCTCTGGAAGTTCTCTGTCAATGTATGTTTGCAGGCTGTCCGTATTACCTTTAGTAAAACTTTACTCACATGGGTATCAAAGAGATTGTGCGATGATTTCCACATGCCGACGTTTTCCAGTTGGCAAGATAGTTAGTTGTCTTCCAGATTTCTTGGCGTAGATGAGTGAGTGCCTCCAGTGCTGCCTCACTTTCTTGAATGATTTCAATTTTCATTCCATCAATTCCTGGTGCCTTTTCTTTGCCAATTCCTTCAATGCACCTTGGACTTCCTCCTTCAGTATCATTGGCTCTTGATAATATGCTACCTCTTGAAAAGACTTAGCATCAAGCATTTCCTTTTGGTACAGTGACTCTGTGTCTTCCATTTTCTTTTGATGATTTCTGCATCATGTATACTTACCATAAAAAAAGTATTCATTCACTAAAGACATTCAGGCAGCCAACAAGCGTATGAAGAAATGTTCATGATTATTGGCCATCGTTATTGTTGTTGTTAGGTGCCATCGAGTCAGTACCGACCCATAGCAGCGTTATGCACAGCAGAATGAAACACTGCCTGAACCTGGGCCAACCTCACTACTGTTGCCACGCTTGAGTCCATCAATGTTGCCACTTGGCCAATCCATCTCGTTGGAGGTCTTCCTCTTTTTCTCTGACCCTCCTTACCAAACATGATATCCTTCTCCAGTGACTGGTCCCTTCTGACAATATGTCCAAAGTATGAGAGACGCAAATCAAAATAACATGAGATATCATCTCACACTAACATTAATAGCAAAGTTCAAAAAAAACAGAAAACAACAAATTTAGTGAGAGTGTGGAGAGACTGACCTTTTCTACATTGTTGGTGGGACTGTAAAATGGTTCAACTACTATGGAAAACAGTATGGCGCTTCCTCGGAGAAATAGAAATGCAATATGACCCAGCAATCACTGTACTTGATATAATATATATCTACAAGAAATAAGAGCCAGGACATGAGTAGATATATACACACCCATGTTCATTGTAGCACTATTCATAATTTTAACCTCTTTGTGATATAGTCATATTACTGCTTTAATAAAATATTGCTATATTTCAGAAAGTGGTGTTTTCTTTTTAGCCTCTGCGTCCTATCTTCCTTCTGCCTGGTATACTGTTTTCTTTATCTGACTGTATCTTAACATTTAAAGCTTTGATCTGAAATCAGTTAGTTAAAGAAAGGCTTCCCTGACCGCCTAAACTGAATGTGGTCATGCAACCCATTCTAAACATGGGCAGAATAGAGATATATTACTTCCAGAATTAGTCCATTAGAACCTTCCCATATGTCTCCCTAACTGTAGACACCCAAAGTTAGGTCAACAAATCAAGGCTTAAAGTGGGCCCACTACCACTTGGGCTCATGTGGATAGGAAAGAAACTTCTATTATGTTAAGCCACAGGGATTTGAAGGTTTATCTGCTATGGTAGGTAGTGTTACATTAACCAATGCAGTACCACAGCCTCCACAAACACTCTATTGTAGCTTTTTTATGTATCTGCCCTTCACTAGCCTATTAATTCAGTGGAGTTTATACTTCTGCTAACTTGTTCAGAGTTGAATCTTCAGGGTCTGGCATAAAACCTAACATACAATTGTCATGAACAAAAGTTGTTGGGTTTTTTTAAGTATATAATTAGTCATATCATTATGATTTTTATTAGAATCCCCTTTGTTACAGTATGTCTTACATATGGGAACACCAATTACATTGAACAAGACAATGTTATTTTCTCCCTGTGCACCATATCTTGTAAGCACTGTTGGCACAGAATTATATTAAGCAGTTTAATTAACAAAACATTCAGCATCTAACAATATTAAGGCTATTGCTCATATGTAAAATGGACAAGTTCTTTTCTGCTGGTACCATGTTCCAAGTATTTTTCATTGTACTTTTCTTTAATGAACAATGGCTGTGATTGTGAGGATATTTTCTATTCTGTCTCTAGCATATATATGCAGTCTCCCAGCAGGAATTTTCTTGTTCCTCAAGTCCTGAGGGAGACCTCTACTTTTTTTTCTTCTATGAATTTTGGTTGAAATCCTTTCAGTTCTTTACCACAAAATCACACATTTAACCATTCCTCAAATATTTACTTAACACTTTAGTTGCGCTGGCTTTGTGTTATACACTGTGGAGAAAACAGTGAATTAGATGTTCATGTTCTCTGCTCTGATGGAGCCCTAATTATCTTGTAATCAAAAAAGTAATATGGTTTTTTCCTAATTCACTGCAATGAGTGATATATAAATGAAGAAAACAATTTTAAAATGCAAAGAAGTATAGGGTTTTCTAGAAAAATGGAACTAAAAATATCTGTGCCTTTCTCTTGCAACTTCAACCCAACTCCCAACTAGCAGTTTTATATGGAAGAATTTCTGAAGCCCATAAGTGTGGCATTGGAGGATAAGCACTCAAACGCAAGGTCTGTGATTCAAATCCACCAGCGGCTCCTCAGAAACCCTATACAGGGTCGCTATGGTTCGGAACTGACTTAACAGCACTTAACAACAATAGGCAGGTGGAGCTCAGTGGGTAAGGAATCAACCTTGGGTTCTGCACTAAAGTCTAAACTGGGTGACAGCTGGTCACGTACCTTTTATTATTATTATTTTCCTGTCTGGATAGGACCAGGGTCTGTGAACAATGGAAGAAATATTTAAAAGAAAACTGAGAATAACTCAGTCTCTGAATGGAGTTTGCCATCAGACTCCATGGATACCCAAGGGAAATAATGATGCTGGCTGCTCCTTGAATGCTGAAAAGCATCTCAGAGTTGCTCAGAAGGTAGTCGAAGTCTTCACTGTTTGAGAATTTACAGAGCCTTCGCCTGTGAAGCAACAGAGAAGTTCCTTTTTGGTGCTTGTGTAGGAGATTGACAACTTGGAGTTCTGAAAGCCTACAGAGACCCAAACGGAAAACCAAACCAGGTGCCATCCATCTGATTGCAGCTCATGGTGATTCCATGTGACAGAGCAGAACTGCCCCATTCGGGTCTCCTACACTGTGACCTTGACGGGAGCAGATTACTTTCCCTTTCTTCCATGGATGGGTTCAAACCACCAACCTTTCAGTTAGTAGATCAGTGCTTACCTGCTGTGTCAACAGAGCTAGAGAGTGCCTTTTCTTGAGGCACTCTGGACATCAGACATATCCAAGGGGTAAGCAGAGACCAAAACATGTTGAATAACAAAATCCACAAATGATGCTAAAGCCAGAGAAAAGAAAATCAGGAAGAATCTCAGATCAAGGGTGGGCATAGATGATACGTTAAAGGAAATTGAATTGAGTTTATAATTCTGGAACCAAAACAAATGAATAAAAATCTTTAAATTAAAATTTTTACCAAGGGATTTTTGACCAAGAAGACATGAATTAGTAATTACAAAATAAAAGCACTAGATATCAAATTTGGAGCCATCAGATTCAAATTATAGGAGTATAAAAATAGAAAATAGGAAAAAGGATAAGTAAACAAATACCAGTAGAAATTTTCCCTGAGGTTAAAAAAGAAAAAAAAAAAAAAAAATGAGTTTGTATATTGAACAGACTCACTGAATTCTAGATAACTTTTATGAGAAAAGATGCCCACCTAGAAACATCCTGGTAAAATTCATGAACTCCAAGAATAAAGAGGAGGATCTTGTAAAATCTTCCTCAATGCAAAGAAAGGTTTTTATAAAGGGAAAGTATCAAACAGGCATCAGATACCTGACACTACAAGAGTATGCCATAAGCTACAGAAAGAAAATAAAACAGACAAGAACTTCATTATCCAAAGATGTAGTTCCCACGTGTGTGTGTGTGTGTGTGTGTGTGTATAATGGAGCATATAATATAAACACAATCTTTATAACAAAAATTCACATCAAACTAAATAACAATGATGATGATGACGATGTGTGGTAGAGTCGATTCCAACTCATAGCAACCATCTATAGCAGGGGTGGAGAACATTTTTTCTACCAAAATTTGTAACATCTTTTGTGGGCCATACTAATCTGTCAATTTAAAAATTAGGTTGCTGTATTTGGTCAAACATTTAATTAACTCACCCCTAATGTACAGAAAACTGAAAAGGAAGAACACGCTCAGAATTTCTCAAGCTGGGGTAACTGAAGAAAAAATTCAAGCCTCGACTTTCATTTTGAGCGATTCTCTGGGCAAATTGAATGATGCAGAAAGCATCAATAGAAGATGGAAGGAATACACAGAGTCACTGTACCAAAAGGAAATGATCAATGTTCAACTGTCTCAAGAGGTAGCATATGATCAAGAGCCAAAGATACTGAAGGAGGAAGTCCCAGGTGCATTGAAAGAATTGGCAAAGAACAAGGCACCAGGAATTGATGGAATAAAAATTGAAATCTTTCAAGAAAGTGAGACAGCACAGGAAGCACTCACTCATCTCTGCCAAGGAATTTGGAAGACAACTATCTGGTCGACTGATTGGAAGAGATCCATATTTGTGTCCATCCAAAGAGAGGTGACCCAATGGAATGCGGAAATCATTGGACAATCTCCTTAATATCCCATGCGAGTAAAGTTTACTAAAGGTAATACAGAAACGGCTGCAAGCATACATTGACAGAGAACTTCCAGAGGTTAAAGCCGGATTCGGAAGAGGCTGAGGAACGAGGGATATCATTGCTGATGTCCAATGGATCTTGGCTGAAAGCAGAGAATATCAGAAAGATGTTTACCTTTGCTTTATTGACTATGTAAAGGCTTTCGATTGTGTGGATCATGACAAGCTATGGACAACATTGCAAAGTACGAGTATTCCTGAACACTTAATTGTGCTCATGAGGAATCTGTGTCTGGACCAAGAAGCAGTTGTTTGAACAGAACATGGGAACACTGAATGGTTTAAAATTTAAAAAGGTGTGCGACAAGGTTGTATTCTTTCATCATACTTATTCAACCTGTATGCTAAGCAAATAATCCGAGAAGCTGGGTTATATGAAGAAAAATGTGGCATCAGGATTGGAGGAAGACTCATTAACAACCTGTGATATGCAGATGATAAAACCTTGCTGGCTGAAACTGAAGAAGACTTAAAGCATTTACTGATGAAGATCAAAGAGCACAGCCTTCAGTATGGATTACATCTCATTGTAAAGAACACAAAAACCCTCACCACTGGACCAAGAAACAACATTCTTATCAATGGAGAAAAGATTGAAGCTGTCAAGGACTTCTTTCTTCTTGGATCAACTATCAACACTAATGGAAGCAGCAGTCAAGAAATTAAATTACATATTTCATTAGGCAAATCTGCTGCACAAGAACTTTTAAAAGGGTGGAAGAGCAAAGATGTCAGCTTGAGGACTAAGGTGCACCTGACCCAAGCCATGGTATTTTCAATCACCTCACATGCATGTGAAAGCTGGACAGTGAATAAGGAAGACCATAGAAAAATTGATGCTTTTGAGTTATGGTGTTGGAGGAGAATATTGAAAGTGCCATGGGCTGCCAAACCAACCAATAGATCCATTTTGGAAGAAGTGCAGCCAGTGTTCCTTGGAGGCCAAGATAGCCAAACTTCGTCTCTCATACTTTGGACACATTGTCAAGAGGGAGCAGTCGCTGGAGAAGGATATCATGTTTGGTAAGGTGGAGGGTCAGAGAAAAAGAGGAAGACCCCCAGCGAGATGGATTGGCCAAGTGCCAGCATTGTTGTTGTTGTTGTTAAGTGCCGTCGAGTCAGTTCCGACCCATAGCGACCCTGTACAGGATTTCCGAGGGTGTGAATCTTTACGGGAGTAGAAAGCCTCATCTTTCTCCAAGTGCCAGCATAGATGGACTCAAATGTGGCAACAGTAATGAGGTTGGCCCAGGATCGGGCAGTGTTTCGTTCGGCTATGCATAAGGTGGCTATGTGTCGGTACTGACTCGATGGCACCCAACAACAACAACAACAATGTGATTGCTGTATTCTTGATGTGGCTCTATGAAATAATGCACTGGACTGTAAGGTAGGTTTGAACCACAAGATTGGCCATTCAAACTCACCAGCCACTCTTCGGAAACTCTAGACAAGGTCACTATGAATTGGAACTGACTCGATGGCACTTAGCAACAACAACAACAATATGATGACTGGAATTGCCTTGGTTGTCTTGGTTGGACCAGACCAAATGATTTCATGGGTCTTATATGGATCTCCACTACGCTACCAGAGCTCCTTAACAACAATAACAACAACATCAACAAATATGGATCTCGGCCAGACATTCCTCACCTCTGTTGTATAGGGTTTTCAAGGCTGTAAATCTTTAAAGGAATGGAAAGACTCATCTTTCTCCTGCAGAGTGACTGATAGATTCAAACTGCTGACCTTGTGGTTTGCAGCCCAGCTCGCAATCCACTACCTAAACGGGACTCCTAACTAAAAAATAATGGAATCAAAAGAGAAAGTTCAAGATGGGTGAAGATGACTAGAACAAGAAACAATGGAAGACATTAATCATTTCATCTCCTTTGATTATATATATATATATACATATATGTGTGTCTGAGTGTATACAGGTGCTATACACACACACATGTTATTATTAGGTGCCATTGAGTCAGTTCCAGCTCATAGCAACCCTATGCACAACAGAACAAAACACTGCCAGGTCCTGTGCCGTCCTCACAATTTTAATGTTTGAGCCCATTGTTGCTGCTACTTTGTCAATCCATCTCTTTGAGGGTTCTCTTCTTTTTTTCTGTCCCTCCACTTTAATCTCGTTAGTCTCCAGGGACTAATTCTTCCTGACATCATGTCCAAAGTCCAAGAGACAAAGTCACGCCATCCTGACTTCTAAGGAGCATTCTGACTGTACTTCTTCCAAGACAGATTTGTTTGTTCTTCTGGCAGTCCATGGTATGTTCAATATTCTTTGTCAACACCATATTTCAAATGCATTGATTCTTCTATGATCTTCCTTATTAATTGTCCTACTTTCATATGTATCTGAGGTGACTGAAAATATCATGGCTTGGATCAAGCACACCATAGCCTTTAATGTGACATCTTTGCGCTTTTAAATTTAAGAGGTCTTTTACAGAAGATTTGCCTAATGCAGTATGTCCTTTGATTTCTTGATGGCTGCTTCCATGAGCATTGTGAATCCAAGCAAAATGAAGTCTTTGACAACTTCAATCTTTTCTCTGCTTATCATGATGTTATGTATTGGTCTAGTTGAGAGGACTTTTGTTTTCTTTACAATGAGGAGCAATCCATACTGAAAACTGCAGTCTTTGATCTTCATAATAAGTACTTAAAGTCCTATTCACTTCCAGCAAGCAAGGTTGTGTTACCTGCATATCGCAGATTTTTTATGAGTCTTCCATCAATCCTGATGCCACATTCTTCATCCTATATTCCATCTTCTTGGATTATTTGCTAAGCAACAAGTTGAATAAGTACAGTGAAATGATATAACCCTGCCATATACGTTTTCTGATTTTAAAACATTCATTTTCCCCTTGTTCTGGTGGAACAACTGCCTCTTGGTCAATGTACAGGTTCCTCATGAGCACAATTAAATGTTCAGAAATTTCCATTCTTTACAATGTTATCCATAGCCTGTTATGATCCACACAAATACCTTTGCATAGACAATAAGCTACAAGTAAACAAGTATTTTCTGTTTTCAGCCAAGATCCATCTGCTGTCAGTAATGACAGCCCTAGTTCTGCATCCTCTTCTGATTCTTACTTGAACTTCTGGCAGCTCCTTGTCTATGTACTACTACAACCATTTTTTAATTACAGTAAAATTCTACTGGCATGTGATGTTAATGATATTTTACAATGATTTCTGCATTCTGTTGGGTCATTTTTCTTGGAATGGACACAAATATGGATCTCGTCCAATGGTTTGACCAGGTCTTCCAAATTTCTTTACATATATGAGCAAGTGCCTCCAGCACTGCATCAGGTTTTTGAAAGATTTAAATTTGTGTTCCATCAATTCCTGTAGCCTTGCTTTTTTGCCAGTGTCTTCAATACAACTTGGACTTCTTCCTACAGTACCTTTGCTAACAGATCATATGCTACCTCATGAAATGATTGAACATTGGCAACTTCTTTTTGGTAAAGTGACTGTGTATTCTTTCCATCTTCTTTTGATGCTTCCTGCATCACTCAAATTTTTGCCCAATACTGTTATTTTTGTTAAGGGCTTCTGAGTAGGTTCCATCTCACATCTATCCTGTATAGAGTTTTTTAGGGTGTGGGAGCAGAAACCTTCATCTTTCTCCTTTGGCATGACTGGTGCGCTCGAACCGTCTACCTTGTGGTCCATTGATTATCCTACCGAGCCACTGTGCTCTCCATTTTACCCATAAAATCCTTCAATATTGCAACCCAAGGCTTGCCTTTTTTCTTCAGTCCTTTCAGCTTGAGAAATGCACATATACAAACACACAAAAGCATGAAGTCAAGTCAAAAACTATTGCTGCTAAGGTTCTAATTCATCTGTGTACTGGTTTATTCAAAAGACAATATCTTTAAGCATGCCTCTATGATCAGTAGATAGCTGCAGACATGCTGCCAGTAATACACTTGTCTTAGATTCCTTAGGATTCCTTCAAATAATGTCTTATCAAAGCAATTGCTTTCAAGGGGATCTGCTGGACCAATGAAATTCAATTCAGAAAAAAACTAACTCAGAAGGTTATAGTGACATCTTTTTGGAAATTCTAAAAGAGTAATCTTGATAGATTTTTTTCAAAGGACATACGTCAATCATGGGACATTATTAGGAAGAAGTTTTAAGAAAATTGAAAACTGCATTGTAAAGGGAAAAGCCAGGAAAGTTGCCCAGAGGAAATTTTATCCATCACAACAGTGCACCTACTCATTCTTTGACACTTGCAAAAGCTGTTCTATGAGAATTTCATTGGTCAACCATATGCCATCCACCCGATAGCTCTGATCTTTCCCTTTCAGACTTTTGTTCCCCCCAAACTCAATGAACATTGTAAAAGAACATGATTTGTGTCCCTTGAAGATACTAAAGCTTTCATTTTTATGTGGTATAAATTATAAAGGGGAGAATTTTGGAGGGAAGAGTTAGAGATGGAGACACTGCCTTCATAAGTGTATAGATCTAGATGGAGGATATATTGGAAACATTACCTTTACATTTTGATATTTTTGTTTAATAAAAGTTTCTATGATTTGTACCAATACTTTTTAACTTTGTTCTGTGTATATATGCCTATGGTGATGTTGTTAAGTGCCGTCAAGCCAGTTGCAACTCAGAGCGACTCTATATAGGATTTCCAAGGAACAGCTGGTAAGGTTGAACCACCTACCTTGTGGTTCAAACTGACCAAGCAGACTCTCTCTGTTGTTTTCTCTCTCTCTCTCTCTCTCTCTCTCTCTCTCTCT
>NW_006408657.1:5411639-5412253 GCF_000296735.1 Chrysochloris asiatica
GGCTGCAAACCGCAAGGTCAGCAGTTCAAAACTACCAGCTGTTCCATGGGAGAAAGATGAAGCTTTCTGCTCCCATAAAGATTTACAGCCTCGGAAACCATGTACAGGGTCACTGTGAGTTGGAACCAACACCACAGCACATAACAACAATAACAACAGCTCATTGCAACCATATGCACAACTGAATGAAACACTTGCCAGTCCTTTGGCATGCTCAAAATTATTGTTACAATCTCTTGAACCCATTTCTGTTGTCACTGTATCAATTCTTCTCATTGAGAGCCTTCCTCTTTTTGACTGACCCTCTACTAAGCATTACGTCCTTCTCCAGGGACTGGTCCTTCCTGATAACATGTCCAAAGTATAAGGGACAAACTCTCACCATCTCAGCTTCTAAGGTTCCAGTTCATACATGTACTTCTTTATTACAAGCTAATGTCTTTAAGCATGTTTGTATGATCAGTGGATGGCTGTAGGCAAGTTCTGTCAACAATACACCTGTCTGGCTATTCTTCTTCCAACACAGATTTGTTTGTTCTTCTGGCAGTCCATGGCACTTTCAATATTCTTCTCCAACATCAAAACTCAAATGCATCAATTCTTCTACAGTTTTC
>NW_006408657.1:5418241-5419893 GCF_000296735.1 Chrysochloris asiatica
GCACCTCACCAGGACCAAAAAGCTGGGACTATTGAACATTGGAATAAATCATGAAGCTTATGTGGCCATTAAAAAAGAATGAGTAAGATTTATTCTCATCATCTTGGACAGATTTCCATAGTACATCGCTTCTTTTAAAGACAAGAGACAGAGTTGCATGCATAAAGTCAATCCTTTTTATATTTGAGTATGTGTGCGTACACCCACGTGTATTTAGGAGCATAAAGGAGATTGTGGAAGGATAAGCACTCAGCCATTATAATTTGTTACTTTCTTGTAGGATTTACAAAGAATCACGAGGAAAAGGGGTAGAGGAATCACCAAAATTTTTTAAACGTTCAAATATATGTTTGATAAAGATATTTACCATATGGGCATAAGGAGTCTTAGTGTGGTGCTGCAGGATAAGCACTGCACTGCTAAACAGAAAGTTGTCAATTCACACCACCAGCCACTGCTCAGAAAACCTATACAAGGTCATTATGAGTCAGAACCTACTTGACTGGACTTAACAACAGCAACATATGAACCAAAAGGAGTCATAGTGGCACAGTGGGTCAAACATTGGGCTACAAGCTACAAGGTTGGTGGTTCAAACTCAGCAGCCACTCCAAAGAAGAAAGACGTGGCAGGCTTCTTTCATAGCCTCAGAAACTCTCCACCCTTAGGGTCCCTGTAAATTGAAATAGACTCAGTGGACTTAAAGCAGTGGTTGGGTATGAGAACCTGCTTATACAAATGTATCAATATCTGTATCTATCTATCTATGTCTTTATATATGGAGAAAGATATAGATAGATATGTACACATGCACATATTATATTGTGATATATAGGCACAAAGGAACACATGACAGATATTTATTAAAACTTTAATGGAAGTTTTCATGACGACATACTTTGTTCTATAGTCATACATATTTTTTTAAAGTTTATTAAGAACATAAAGTTATTTTCATAGTGAAAACCTGCAAGGTAGTACTAAAGTTATAAGTACGTTTTATTGAACACATATGAAGGGTCTTCAAAAAGTTCATGGAAAATGTGTGTTATAAAAAAAATTATGCATAGATTTCAAAAAAATTTTTGAACCAAAATAAATTTGTGCTAATTTGTTACTACATGTCTGAACAGAATCTAGTTTGAGACACTTAAAAGGATAAGACATCAGTTTGAAAAGAATCCCTAACTGAGCAACATGAATTCTGCTAAAATTGAAGCAAGAACAAACACCAAATTGATGGTGAGATTTACGTAGAAAAATGGTAAGATCATTGACGCTTCATGAAAATATTATGGGGAAAATGGGACAAAACAAATCAGCAGTGTTCAAATGGATAGCTCTTTTAAGAAAGGACCAGACAATGTTAAAGATGAAGCCCATAGCAGTAGACGATTCACATTAATTTGCAAAGACAAAATTAACCTTGTTGGTTCACTAATTGAAGAGGACCGATGATTAGCAACAGAAACAATAGCCAACATCTCAATTGGTTCAGCTTGCTCAATTCTGACTGAAAAATTAAAGTCAAACAAACTTTCTGCTGGATGGATACCAAAATTAACACACCCAGATCACCTACAAACAAAGAGCAGAGCTTTCAAAAGAAGTTTTAAGCTAATGAAATCAAGATCCTGCAGCATTTCTTGAAA
>NW_006408657.1:5420551-5421908 GCF_000296735.1 Chrysochloris asiatica
ATTGAAGTTATTTTGAGAAATATAGTTTATATTTTTATCTTTTAATTCCATTTTTCCACCGATTATGAAGTCCCCTCCTACAAGGTGTCAGTAACTAGACTAACAGTTTTATATAACATCATATTTAATTTTCAAAAAACTCCTATCACATATATTTTACTACAATATGATGGTTCAAAATTTTTCAGTACAAAGACGATGCAGCTAGTGTGGTAAAACCTTGTCTGTATCCCCCAAAAGGTTTTTTTTTTTTTTTTCTTTTTTAAAAATACTGCTCAGTACTTACTTATATCTACCCCCCTGCCTTGCTCTCTTGATTCTCATAAGCACATTTCCTTCTTCTCTCAAGCATTTTCCTGTATGGTGACTTTATTCTAAGAGATTGTTTTTACATAATCAATGTACTAACACCTATCCCTTGTACTTCCTGTGCATAACTGAGTTGATTATTTGTGATTGCTATGACCTGTCACTTTCAGGTGTTATTTCAGTTTCAGTGGCGTTTCAATTTTTTACTTTACATAATATAGATTATTTTCTTTTATTACTGTATAGAGTGTCGGTATGTGTGAACACACTTAATAAAAACAAATGCCAACATAAATTTTCTCACATAAGCTGCATAAGCGGAAATGTTTCAGATGTTACAAGACAGTTGAAAGTGACCTCAGAAGCCTTAACATTTACTGCATCTGCTTCTTACATATCTAACATAGCTTCACATATTGAGAAATTGCTATATAGGGTGAGTTATAACAGTCTTATTTTTCACGTATCAACCTTTCAATTCAAGCCTTCAATTATCAAGCAGGATTTAAAATATGTATTTTTTTATTCTTTGAAACATTCGTTGAAGTAAGAACAGTGCTTCAAAAAGTACCAAGCTCTTCTACCAAAGACCGTTTAATAATTATTAAACCTTACTGATTGCTCGCCAGGTTTGATGCTACACTGACATACATTCTGATGACTGCAGCTTTAACTGAAGGAGTAAAAGCTTGACAGAAACCCGGGAAGACACATCATTTCTCTCATACACCAGATGAGACAGTAATTGCTTTTGTTTATTTTGATTTGCTACCAATAAAACTCGTTATTAGAGAAAAAATATATTGCATTTGTGAAATGAGATAGCCTATTTGTTTGTTCCATAACAAGATTGATTCTGCAAAGAAATGTACTTTAAGAAATAATCTACCTTAGATAATTTATACTTACTATTGGTAGTTGATGTATGCCGTGTTACTGTTGAATGGAGATTATTACAGCCAGAAAGTTTAAGGACAAATATCCCTGACATCAATGCGAGCAATGGTGGTTCGGAGGGAGATTCTCATCTTTCATGGGAGAAACCCGA
>NW_006408657.1:5423073-5424120 GCF_000296735.1 Chrysochloris asiatica
GGTCCAGGTACAGATTTCTCAGAATTACAATTAAGTGTTCTGGAATACTCATACTTCTCAATATAGCAATTGTCCTGTTGGCCTTCTGGTCTCAACTGAACATGTACAACTTTTACAAAAATTTTTTTTAAATGTTCAAATAAGGTCACTCAGTGACCATATTTGGAAGAAAAAAAGACAAAGCCACTCTGCAAAAACACTAGAGAACAGACACCCCCTTTTATGACTAACATGAGTGACTATAGCTTCTTTATTAATGTCAACCTTGTTGTTAAGTGCCCTCAAGTCAATTTTGACTCATAGGAATCACATATAGGGTTTCTGGGGCTATAAATCTTTGTAGGAGCAGAAAACCTTGTCTTTTTACTGCTGAGAAACTGCCAACCTTGTAGTCGTCAGTCCAATGCTTATCCTACAGAACCACCACAACCCCCAATGTATGCTTTAATCCTCCCACCACTGAGAGAAGTAAGTATATATATAAACATGACATCTAATCACTGAATAGTCCCAATCCCTGCTAGCTTCTGATTTCTTAGACTATCCTTAGAGCAAACATAAGCTCTAAGCATATAAGAAGGTCTTTTCAACTCCCTATTATTGAGATAGTCCTCTGTTGCCCTGGGGTGTGGTCTCCCTTGCTGTAGCAAGTGTAATTGCCTACAAGTGTATTCCTGATAATATTTAGCCAATTAGCATCTTTTACATATGATTGCGTTGTTCCTGTAATTTAGATTATATGTTTATTGAAATATAAAAGGATAATGTAATCTAGATCCACTACTGTGGCAAACTGTATGCAAGCATATCCACTAATGAGTTCATTAAGTTAAATATTTAAAGAGTAGATGTTATAACAGATTCCTATTATGAAGAAAGCCTCTGTGGATTGTGCTATTTAGAGAAATAGGTTGGGTTATCTCCATGGGCTGGGAATACATTGTTATATTTCTCATTTAAAATACCAAATACAGACTCCTATTGTCCCAATTTATACTATCAAAACATTTACAAGACCAATTGTTGTTGTTGTTGTTGTTAGGTGTC
>NW_006408657.1:5426247-5435069 GCF_000296735.1 Chrysochloris asiatica
TTGCTTTACATTCCTCAGCAGAGTACTCATGATATCCACACACTATAATAAGCATAATATACCCAATATTCAAAAAGAAATACATGCAGGCAGCAGCCAAGTCGTTTTCATTGTTTCTGTGTTCCAACTGATTCATTCCTCCCATCACATAACAAGTCACAGTTCCTCTAACTCTGAATTTACCTAAATCTTGTTTCTAATGAACAAATCACTTAGCCTTTAATAGGCCTCTTACTGCTTTTGCGGCTGTTGTAAAATTATATCTTTCTTCTTTCTCTGTCTCTTTGCATATGTACATTTGTGAATTTATATTATACTGCTGAGTGTACCAGGGTCGTTCTAGTCTGGATAATTGAGGCCTTTTATCTTTTCCTCTTTGCCCATTATGCTGTGGATTCCATTAAGCTAAGTCCTGTCATCCCCATCACTACTGAAATGTGCTCATGTGTGTCAGTCACACTAAGCAAGATTATGCCACAGTAAGAAAACCCTCCAAATCCCAGTTACATAAACCAACAAATAGTTATTTCTTCCTTTTGCTACGTGTCTGTCATAGGTTGGTAACGAGAGTCTACTTATCACTAAATGACCTGAAATGATGGTTCAGCTATCTTTTCAGATGTGGACCATTGCTGTGCCACATACCTTACTTCCTTTCATGGATCATTGGTCAAAATTGGTAACATGGCCTCACTAATCAAAATAAAGCCAAGAAATGCAACCCTATCTTGGGCCTGGAAGGCAGAGAGCTAGAAATAGTTGGCAAATAGCATTAACGACTACTACAATAGTCATATGTGAAGGGGAAAATAACTAATTCTGAATTGACTACTGTTTTATTCTTATTTTATCTTTCTCATTAAAGCATTTTATTTTGTCAAGGTAAGGAAAACAGGATTCATATTTGCTGAGTAAATATTATTGTGCTTGATTTGACCTATAAGATCTCACTGAACTTAATGTAATATATTAGAAAGACTTATTTCAAGAAGCAAGAGCAGATAAACTCAGTTCTATAATGGTAGATATGCATACTTGGTAATGGATAAATGCTTATTGAGTGATGTAGAAAGTATCAGTAGAAGATGTAAGAAATACACAAAGTCACTGTACCAAGAAGAAATGGACTATGGTCAATCATTTCAAGAGATAGCATATGATAAAGAGCCAATGGTACTGAAGGAAGAAGTCCAAGCTGCACTGAAGGCACTGGCAAAGAACAAAGCTCTGGGAACTGATGGAATACAAATTGAAATCTTTCAACAAACTGATGCAGCACTGGAGCTACTTTCCTTCATCTCTGCCAAGAAATTGGGAAGACAGCTACCTGACTGACTAATTGGAAGTGATCCATATTTGTGCCCATGCCAAAGAGATGTGATTCAACAGAATGCAGAAATCATCAAAGAGTATCATTGATATAATATGCAAATAAAATTTTGCTAAAGATAATTCAACACTGGCTGGAACAGTAGATTTACAGGGAACTGCCAGAGGTTCAAGTCAGATTCAGACAAAGACATGGAATGAGTGATATCATTGCTGATGTCAATTGGATCTTGGCTGAAAGCAGAGAATACCAGAAAGATGTTTACCTGTGATTGATTGACTATGCAGAGGCTTTCAATTGCTATGGACAACATTGCAGAGAATGAGTATTCCAGAACATTTAATTGTGCTCGTAAAGAACCTGTACGTAGACCAAGAAGCAATTGTTCGAGCAGAACAAGGAGACACTGAAAGGCTTAATATCAAGAAAGGTGTGTGCCCGTGTTGTTTTCTTTCACCATACTTATTCAATCTGTATGATGAGGAAATAATCCAAGAAGCTGGATTACATGAAGAAAAACATGGCATTGGATTTAGAGGAAGACTCATTAACAACCTGTGATATGCAGATGATACAACCTTGCTTGCTGAAAGCAAAGTGGACTTTAAATACTCACTGATGAAGATCAAAGCCATAGTCTTCAGCATGGGTTGCCCCTCAATGTAAAGAAAACTCAAACCCTCACCAATGGACCAATAAATATCATGACGATAAATGGAGAAAAGATGGCAGTTGTCAAAGACTTCATTTTGCTCAGGTCAACCATCAGCGCTCATGAAAGCAGCAGTGAAGAAATCAAATGACGTATTGCATTAGGCAAATCTCCTGCACAAGACATGCTTAAAGTTTTCAAGATCAAAGATGTCAGCTTGAGGACTAAGGTGCACTTGACCCAAGCCATGGTGTTTTCAATAGTTTTATATGCATGTGAAAATTGTGCACTGAATAAGGAAAACCATAGAAAAAAATTGATGCATTTGAGTCACGACATTGGAGAAAAATATTAAAAGTACCATGGTGGAGAACCTTTGTTCTACCAAAATGTATTATTATAACATCATTTGTAAGTCATACAAAATTATGGAATTAAGGATTAGCCTGCTATATTTGGTCAGACATTTAATTGACTCACCCCTAATGTGATAGCTGGAACTACAGATGCCTTGGCTGGGTAAGACAAAATAATTTTATGGGCCTTATACTGCCAGAGGGTCAGACATCCCCCACTCCTCTCCTGGAAGAACAAACAAATCTGTGATAAAAGACATACAGCCAAAATGCTCCTTAGAAGCCAGGATGGAGAGGCTTTGTCTCTCATGCTTCGGACGGATTATCAGGAGAAGGACTTCTTGCTTGCTAAAGTGGAAGATGAGCAAAAAAGAGGAAGATCCCCAACAAGATGGATTGGCACAGTGGCAGCTGCAATGGGCTCAAGCTTAACAATGATTGTGAGGATGGTACAGAACCAGACAGTGTTTCCTTTTTTCTGATTCAATGGCACCTAACAACACCAATTAACCAAAAGATTGGCAGTTCAAACCCACTCAGTGATGCCTCTAAAGAAAAGTCCTAGCAATGAAATTTCAACAAGTTACAGCCATGAAACCCTTATGGAGCAGTTTTATTCCGCAAACAGTGGTCACAATGAATCAGAACCAACTTCACAGTGACTGGTTTATAGAGGTAGGGAAAGTGTGTCTACATACACAAGGTATTCAAGTTCCCCTTTACCTTTGTGTTACAGATATTCTCATAGCTTCATTCTGTGGTTTCACATTTGTCTTTGCTTTCCTACATTTTTCTCTTGACACTTTGCGTTAGTTCCCAACATTGTTTTGCTTTGTTTATGTTAAGTGCCATCGAGTCGGTTCCGACTCATAGTGACCCTGTATAGGGTTTTCAAGGAGCAATTTGTGAGCTTGAACCACCAACCTTGCAGTCCAACGCATTAACCCACAGCACCACACCAGGACTCCAAAGTTCCACAGCTGAGTCACTTACAACTCTTGCTAATCTCACCTTTTACAGTATCAAGAAGAGATTCAAGGAGCCCTAGATCAATCATTAAATGATTCATTACCAGGTAATCCATGGAACTAGTCTTATTATACTGATTATGTCCTCTTTCTGGACCCTAGCATTATCTCTAAATCAAAGCCATGTGTTGTATACTTTGTGGATTTTTCGTACCTATATTGTTCTTAAGGCCTGAATCCCTGCTTGAATCCTTCTAATTATATCAGTGTTTCTTTAATTCTGTTGTTTGTTGTAAGATGTCATCAACCAGTTCTGACTCATTGTGACCCTATGCACAACAGAACAAAACACTGCCTGATTCTGTGCCAACCTCACAATTGTTGTTATGTTTGACATAATTGTTGCTGCCGCAGTGTCAATTCCTCTCATTGGGAGTTTTCCTCTTTTTTGCTAACACTCTACTTCATCAAGTGTGATGTCCTTCTCCAGTCCCTCCTGACAACATATCCAAAGTACTAGAGATGAAGTCTTGCCATCTGTGTTTTTATGGAGTACTCTAAGTGTACTGCTTCCAAGACAGATCTGTTTATTCTTCTGGCAGTTCATGGTATTTTCAATATTCTTTGCCAACACCATTAATTCAAATGCATCAATTGTTTTATGGACTTCCTTATTCATTGTCCAACTTTAAAATGCATATGAGGCCATTGAAAATACCATGGCTAGGGTTAGGGGCACCTTAGTCCTCAAACTGACATGTTAGCTCTTTCACACTTTTAAACAAGTCTTTTGCAGAAGATTTGCCTAATGCAACATATCATTTGATTTCTTCACTGCTGCTTTCATGAGCATTGATTGTAGATTTAAGCAAAATGAAGTCTTTGACAACTTCAATCTTTTCTCCATTTATCATGACATTTTCTATTGGTCCACTTGTGTGTATTTTTGTTTTCTTTATATTGAGGTGCAATCCATAATGAAGGTTGTGGTCTTTGATATCCATCAGTAAAAATTTCAAGTCCTCTTCACTTACAGCAAGCAAGGCTGTATCATCTGCATATTGCAGGTTGTTAATAAGTCTTCCTCCAAGGCTGATGCCATTTCTTCATATAATCCAGCTCCTCAGATTATTTGCTTAGCACAAAGATTGAACAGTATGGTGAAAGGATACAACCTTGGCACACACCTTTCCTGATTTGAAATCATTCCGTATCCCTTGTTCTAGTTTAATGACTGCCTCTTGGTCTAGGTACAGTTTCCTTATGGGCACAATTAAGTGTTCTGAAATACTCATTCTTCACAATGTTATCCATAGTTTGTTATGATCTATGCAGCAAAATGCCTTTGCATAGTCAATAAAGCACAGCAAAATATCTTTCTGGTATTCTCTGCTTTCAGCCAAGATCCATCAATATCAGCATTCATTCCATGTCCTCTTCTGAACTGGGCTTGAATTTCTGGCAGCTCCTTATCAATGTACTGCTGCAGTCATTTTTTAATTATCTTCAGCAAAAGTGTATTTGCATATGATATTAATGATATTGTTTGATGGTTTCTGTATTCCGTTGGGTGATCTTTCTTTGGAATGGAGCAAATATGGGTATCTTCCAATTGACTGTAGTTAACTGACTTCCAAATTTCTTGGCATAGATGACTGAACACCTCCAGTGATGCATCAGTTTGTTGAAACATTTCAAATCATATTCTGTCAGTTCCTGGAGACTTGTTCTTCAACTATGGCTTCAGTGCAGTTTTGACTTCTTCCTTCAAAATTATAGTTCTTGATTATTTGGTACCTCTTTAAATGATTTATAATGACCAATTATTTTTGGTACAGTGACTCTGTGTATTCCTTCCATCTATTTTGCTTAGTTTTGTAGCTTTCTGCATCATTCAATATTCTTCACATTGTTGTTGTTGTTAAGTGCCATCGAGTCAGTTTCGACTCACAGTGACCCTGTACAGAGTTTCCTAAGAGCAGTTGGTGAGTTTCAACCAGCGACCTGATGATTCAAACGAAGTTGCAGTCTAGTGCTTATCCTACAGTGCCATAGAATCCTTCAATATTGCAACCAGAGAGTTGAATTTTTCCTTCAGTTCTTTGAGCTTGATAAATGCTGAGCATATTCTTCCTTTTTGGTTTTCTAAATCCAGGTCTTTGTATGGTTCATTATAATACTTGACTTTTTCTTCTTGAACTGCCCTTTGAAATTTTCTGTTCAGCCTTTTCACTTCATTTCCTCCATGCACTTTAGCTTCTCTGTGTTCAAGAGCAAGTGGCAGACAATCTTCATACATCCATTTTGGTCTTTTTTTTCTTTCATGTCTTTTAAATGATCCTTTTCATTATTCATATTCTTGATATCATCCCACAACTCCTCTGATCTTCAATCATTAGTGTCTAATGCATCAAATTTGCTCTTGAGATGGATTCTAAATTCAGGTGTGATAAATACTGGACTGAAAAGTCAGTTTGAATCACAAGGTCAGTGGTTCAAACCCACCAACTGCTCCTCAAAAACCCTATACAGGGTCGCTGTGAGTCAAAACTAACTTGACAACACTTAACAACAGCATAGACAAGATCACATTTTGAGTCATGAAATTGCTTAAATTTTCTTCAGCTTCAGTCTGAATTTGCATATGAGTGATGATATGCTCCACATTTGGCCCCTGACCTTGTTTTGGCTGGTGATTATGAGCTTCTCCTTCATTTTTCCTACTGATGTAGTCACTTTGATTCCTGGATATTCTATCTAGTGAGGTTCACATGTATACTCACCGTTTATGTTGCTTAAAAAAGATAATTGCAGTGAATAAGTAATTGATCTTGAAAAATTCGATCATGTGATCTCCAACATCATTTCTATCACCAAGGCCATATTTTCCAACTGCTGTTTTCAACTTCTGCATTCCAGTCACCAGTAATTATCAATGCATTTTTATATAAAGTTATTTAATGAAGAAAATTTGATATAAGAAACTGATTAAAGACTGTAAAGGCCAAACACAAACAACACTGATATCACACAGAGGTAGTAATTTTCAAGGCACAGCCTTTACATGCAGGGATCATTAAACAAAGAAAAGAAATTGATCATTTGACTCTAGAAGTATGGAAGACAGTCTCCATGAAGTTGGACACACACTGCTAACTATGGGTATTACCCATCTGATTCTATTGCCTTATGAACGCTGAGTATGAACCCTGTGGAGCTGGCACTCACATCTGTGAGAAGGTTGGTGTCAAGTAGCTGATGTTACTGTTGTTAATATGACTCTATCTGTGTGCTAGTAAAACAAACAGAAAAGAAACTGGAAATTTTAACTAATTACTATTGGAACCAACTGCTGCTGCTAAAAGGTAAAAAATCATTGCAGAACATTTCCCTTCTTCCTCTTTCAGTTATACTGTCCCTCTCCATTGGCAGAACCTAACAGGAGCCAGCTGGCAAAGTAGAATTGTTTTCAGTCCTAATCATCAGTGTAACTCTCTTTATCTAAGATATGGCTCTTTTCTTAGGTGGTAAAATGAAATTATCTCATTTTAACATTCCTTTAGAACCTGACTCCTTCCTTCCTTTCCCATATTGTCTTCTGTTTGTCACAAAAGAAAAGAGCTTGACCTCTTTCATCACCCATGTGAATCTGCACAATCAGGCCAATATCTCTGCCTCTCCAAAGCTACCAGCAAAAGTTCAAGATGGCTGTGCCACATCTGGCCAACAGTCCATTCACCAGTCTTCTTCTTTTGTTTCTCCTGCTCAGCTTCTCCTTCTAGTAGGTATTAAATCCATTTCTCTAATCTTTTCTCAAGGAGCCTTTGCAACGTAGTAGATTACGAGCTGGGTTGCTAACCCAGCAGTTCCAATTTACCAGTCACTCCACAGAGAAAGATGAGGCTTTCTGCTCCCTTAAAGATTTACTGCCATGGAAACCCTATTCAGAGTCACTATAAGTCAGAACCAACTCTACGTCATACAACCAACCAACCAACCTTTCCTCTGAAGCTCAGAGTTCCAGTATTGTCTTCTGTGTCTGTTTCATTTGATTTCCTGCATCTTTTTTTAGAGAATCTGTGTAATGTGTCTACCTTGTCCTATCAATGTATTTTGATTGCACGTTTGATCAATTTCAGGCTTAAAATCATGGAAAAATTCTTCAATTTCATCATCTTTGGCTTTAGTGCTTGGTAAATAAATTTGAATAATAGTGGTATTAACTGGTCTTTCTTGTAGGTGTATGGATATTATCCTATCACAGGCAGCATTGTACATCAAAGTAGATCTTGAAATGCTCTTTTTGAAAATGAATGTGATGTAATTTCTCTTCAATTTTTCATTCCTTGTGTAGTAAACTATGTGACGGTCTGATTCAAAATGAGCAATACCTGTTGGTTTCAGCCCACTAGTGCCTAGATATTGAGCTTTATGGATTCCGTTTAATTTTCATGAGTTCCAATTTTCTTAGATATATACTTCCTGCATTACACATTCCTATTACTAATGGATGTTTGCAACTTTATTTTCCCATTATAAGTTGTGCAACATCTGCAAATGAAGATCCCCAAAGCTTTGCTCCATTCATGTCATTGATACAACTCTACTTTGAGGAGGCAGCTCTTCTCCAGTCATACTTTGAAGGCTTTCCAACCTGAGGGACTCATCTTCTGGCACTTTATCAGACAATGTTCTGCTGCTATTCATGAAGTTTTCAGTGGTTAACCATTTAGAAGTCATCTGCCACTCCTTCTTCCTACTCTGTCAGTCTGGAAGCTTTGATGAAACCTGTACCCCATGAGCGACCCTGATGGTATTTAAAATACTGGTGGCATAGCTTCCAGCATCACAACAACACACAGGCCACCACAGAACAAACTGACAGATGAGTGGTGATTCTTTTTAATCAATGGCACTAATTTCAGAACACCAGTCCCCATTCTTCTGATTCTGCTCTTTAGGATGATGATTGCCCAAATGATCATGCTTTGTCCTGCCATCTGTATTGGACTGCTCTCCTCACTCCTTGCTCCATTCCTGTTAGTTCCTTAGGACTCAAATCCAGGAGGTTCCTAGATTGCTTTGTACATTAATGACAGCAGACAACATTTTCAAACACTGAGAAATCTACACAAGATGGGCAGTAAATCCTTTCTCAAAGGTAACTGCCTCAAGGCGGGCTTGATGGCAGCCAGGGTGGAGGTGCAGTGAGGTTCGCCTACAGCAATATCACTGAGTACCAGCCAGATCAGATCCAGGGCAGAGCTCCAAAACTCGGAACCACATAGGGAGGAATATTTGAAGGGTTTGAAGGCTTATAGCTAGTGGAACTTAAAGCAAAAGTAAGAGATCACATACTTTTGAATGTGCTGGGCTCGGAGGCCTGGACCAGACAACTTGGACGAGACCAAACAGCAAGACCAAGTGGGGGAGCAGGACACATCACGGAAAAACACTGAGTGAACCTCAGAGCAAAGGTGGACAATACACTTAGTCGGTTTTGCTTTGTTCTGATT
>NW_006408657.1:5437193-5456756 GCF_000296735.1 Chrysochloris asiatica
GAAAGAGCTCCAAAATATATAAAGCAAACTCTAATAGATTTGAAGAAAGAAATAAATGAACCTACAATAATAGTGGGTGATTTTAATACACCACTTTCAAAAATGGATAGAACAAACAGAAATAAACTTTACAAAGACACAGAAGAACTATACAATACAACCAATTGGACCTCATTGATGTGTACAGAGCAGTCAACCCAATAACTGCACAATACACATTCTTTTCCAGTGCACATGGAACATTCTCCAGAATTGACCATGTCTTAGGCCACAAAACAAATCTCCATAAATTTACGAATATCAAAATACTACAAAGCATCTTCTTAGACCACAATGCTATCAAATTAGAAATCAATAATAGGAAGACCAAGGAAATAAAGGTGACTGCCTTACAGAATGATCTTTACCATGCAAGCACAGGAAACAACATCATCACATTCTATGTCTTCATTGATCTATTAGTGATGAAATATATTCATTGCTTATGAAACATGCAATCATCCTACTGTTTTTTTAAATAACTTTTTTAGTTCTTGTTTTGATTTTTGAAACTTATTTTAGTGTTCAATTTGCACATTTATTTTTCCCTTTGAAGTGTATTCACCCAAATTAAAAATGAGATTGGCCTCTTGGCCTCTATTCTTTCCTTTCTTTTTTTGTGTGTGTATGTGGTCATCTGCCTAGTGTCTACATCCAAAAACAAAACTCCCTGCCATTGAGTCTATTCCGACTCATAGCAACCCTATATAGGGTTTCCAAGACTAGATCTTTAGAGCATTTTCTCCCAAAGGGTGACTGCAGGATTTGAACTGCCAACCAGTTCAGTGCTAATCCTATAGTACCATCTAGATGTTATGTTATATTATATATTGTCAAGTGTGTTACGACCTATAGCATTCCTATATAGCATTTCTGAGGAGTGGCTAGTGAGCTTGAACTGTGAACCTTGCTGTTCAAACTGACTTTGCAGTCCAGCACATTAACCCACAGCACCACACCAGGACTCATACTATCTAGATTGTTGCTGTTAGGTGCCATTGAGTCTGTACTGACTCATAGTGGCCCTATGCATAACAGAATGAAACACTGCCCAGTCTTGGGTCAACCTCACAATTGTTGCCACGCTTGAGCCCATTGATGCTGCCACTTGGCCAATCCATCTCTCTGGGGGTCTTCCTCTTTTTCTCTGACCCTCCACCTTACCAAACATGATATCCTTCTCCAGTGACTGGTCCCACCTGACAATATGTCCGATGTATGAAAGACGAAGTTTGGCCATCCTGGTTTCCAAGGAGCACTCTGGCTGCACTTCTTCTAACACAGATCTATTTGTTCTTTTGGCAATCTATGATACTTTCAATATTATCCTCC
The DNA here is from genome assembly GCF_000296735.1 of Chrysochloris asiatica. Taxonomy (NCBI): domain Eukaryota; kingdom Metazoa; phylum Chordata; class Mammalia; order Afrosoricida; family Chrysochloridae; genus Chrysochloris; species Chrysochloris asiatica. The sequence continues at coordinate 5,438,565 of NW_006408657.1, forward strand.
AACATTATAACTCAAATGCATTAATTCTTCTCCAGTTTTCCTTATTCACTGTCCAACTTTCGCATGCATATGTGGTTATTGAAAATACCATGGCTTGGGTCAGGAAACACGTAGTGATCTGGAAAAAAAAGGTGCCACAAAGGGATCACAGCTTTGAGAACTTCCCTTCCAAATCAGGCAGAAAAGAAAATGACAAATAAAATATGACCACTCAAGAGTTTCTCGTATTATTTAGAGGTGGGTAAAGAATTGATTAGGAAAATGCTTTGGATTCCTCACCGGTTGCTGTAGAATTAATTATGACTCATGGCAACCCAATGTGTTTCAGTGTAGGACCGTGCCCCACAGGGTTTTCAATGGCTGATTTTTGTAGGTAGATTATCGGGTCTTTTTTCCAAGGTGACTCTGGATGGATTCAAACCTCCAACATCTTGGCTTGCAGCTGAACACATTAGCCGTTTGCACCACTCGGGAACTCTTGGATTCTTTTAGATGTTTACATGACACACCACAGACCTCTGAATACAGCTAAGCCATAAATACAACTACATCTTAAATACCCATTCCCATCAGCAATTTTGAGGCTTAGTACTTTAGTACTTCATGGGAGTGACTTTTAAATTGGTCACTCAGGACTCAGCTGGATAGTGGAAGTATTAATAGCCTTCTCCCAGACCTGATCCTATATTGTACAGTATAGGTGAGTTAACTTTAAAAGAGGAGTCCCTGGGTAGCACAAACAATTAATCACTCAACTGCTAAATGAAGGTTTGATGGTTTGCACCCACCCAGGCATTCCTTGGAAGAAAGGTCTTGCAAAGTGCTACTGAATTGTCACAACTTTGCAAACCCTATGACGTACTTCTACTCTACACACATGAAGTCCCCATGAACAGAAATCAACCCAAAACCAACTGGTTGATTTGGTAACTGCTGGATGAATAGATAAAAGATGTTTAATGGCTCAGACACAATATGAGTTTAGTCTTTGCTCATGTAAATAATTCAGGACTGTTCTATAGCAGCTGGGGAGTAGAGGATAGTGAGTCACAAAGTCATCAGGGACCCAAGCTGGCAAGGCTCTCTATTATCATCATGTAGCTTCTGTATCACCCCTGGACATTTACATCTAACAAGAAGATGGTTATGATAAACAATACATGGGAGATGTTTATGGACTAAAGCTGGGAGTGGCCCATATATTTGTTCAAATAACATTGGCTGAAACATCGGCCTAATGACTCCCCAGCTCTCACCCCAGTTCAAGGCAGGCTTAGAAATGTGATCCAGGTGTGTGTCTAGGAACAGAATGAAATGTGTTTTGGTGAGCAGACAGCATTCTTTGCCACATATAAGAAGCTTCCTCTCTCATTTAAGGCCTTGTTTATAATTCATATTCAGGTGATCATGACGTACCTCCCTGATAAAAGCTACAAACTAGATTGCTGTGGTTTTTAAGTGCTGTAGAATCGGTTCCAACTCAAAGAGATTCTGTTTGGGTTTTTCAAGGCTGTGAATCTTTGAGAGAGCAGAAAGCCTAATCTTTCTCCTGTGAAGCAGCTCGTGTGCTTGAACTGCTGACCTTGTGGTTAGCAGTTATTTGGGGTTTTAACCAGCTGTTGAGAAAATCGATAGAATACAAAGGTCATTCTCACTGAGCTTTTCCCAGTCCTTGTGTTTCTCTCCCTGTTGTTGTTAAGAGTCAGTTCTGACTCATACCAAGCCTGTAAGTGTATATAGGGTTTCCAAGGAGCAGCTGGTGGGTTTGAACCACTGACCTTGTGGTTAGCAGTCCAGTGCTGATCCTACAGAGCCACACCAGGATGTCGTGTCTCTCCTTAGTTAGAAAGAATTAATTACTATTTCCCTTTATGTACAAAAGAAAATCTGACACATTGTGCTGGTAAAGGACTTAATAGTTTAATTTCGTTTTGTACATTTTGATTTTTTTCTTGCAATTAAAAAAATTTTTTTGAGTGGGATGTGCAAACTGACTGCTTAGCATTACACTCCAATGGGAGACTTTGTTTGGATGATTTCTTTGTTTTTTGTGTTTTTCCTTCTTCAACAAAATAACGCCAGATGTCCTTTCCTTTGGATAACCTTTTATCGTTCTTCAAAAATTAGCTTGAATCAGTTCTAAATAAGAATTTTTTTTAAATTTCTACAATATTTTGTTGAGAGCAAGTATTGATCAAATACCCCATGTCTACATACACTCACATTTACTCCCTTATCCTGAAATTTCAAAGAATGACTATAGCAATAAAGATATCACTAAAATAGAGATAAACTCTATTCCAGTTCCGTTATGTATATGTGTTGATGTAATTTATTTATATGAAGTACTGAATTGGAATTAGTATTACCACTTTAAAAACAAATTGAGACTTCTAGAAATTAAGAAAATGTGTTCAATTCACAGAACAATAGAAAAGTCAGAGCTAGACCCAAGTTCCCATTACTTAAAACGTTGTGCTCTTTGGAACACTGACTATTGTCAGCATCTACTCAATGGCTTGGATGCCCAATTATCCTCATCTTCTATAATTGCACATTCTTTCAATAGTTATTTATGCTTTTGTAGTTCAAAGACTATTTTGTCACAATTTTGAACTGAATTTCTTCTCAATTTGTTGTTGTTACTGTTAAGTGCTGTCAAGTCAATTCTGACTCTTAGTGAGTTATGTATAACAGAATGAAACACTGTCTGGCATTGCTCCATCTTAACAGTTCTTGTAATGTTATCCCATTGTTGTTGTCTCTTTTTCATTGACCCTAAAGGAGTTTAGGAGTCCTGGTGTGGCGCTGTGGACTAATGCGTCAGACTGCAAAGTCGTCTGAACTGCAAGGTCAGTGGTTCAAGCTCACCAGCTGCTCATTGGAAACCCATGCAGGGTCACTATGGGTTGGAATTGACTTGATGGCACTTAACAACAACAACAAAGGAGCTTTGGTAGCATGGTGGTTACGAATCAGGATGCAAACTTCAAGGTCAGCAGTTCGAAGCTACCAGCTGCTCCATGGGAGAAAGATGAGGCTTTCTGCTCCCATAAAGATTTACAGCCTCAGAAACCCTTTACAGGGTCGCTATGAGTTGGAACTGACTCCGCGGCACATAACCACCACCACCAAAGGAGCTCTGGTAGCATAGTGGGTTGCTAACTGCAAAGCCAGCAATTTGAATCTACCAGCTCCTCTGCTGGAGAAAGATGAGGCTTTCTGCTCCTGTAAAGATTTATAGCCACGGAAACGCCATAGAGTCACTATGAGTTGGAACCTACTCCACAGCACACTACCACCACCATCACTTTACTAAACATGATGTCCTGGAAATCATGCGTAGTAATAGAGAGGCAATTTTGCCATTCAACTGATGTTATGAGTAACTTAAAAATCAAACTCTAGTATTTATAGTTGAGGGGGAAGCCCTTAGGTTACATTCCACTTTTGCAATTTGATATCTGGGAGACTTTGATCATGTTTGTAATGTCTTTGAATCTCAAAATTTTACTCCTATAAAATTGAAAAATAATATTATTTTGATTCTTATAACCAGGGCTCACATGGAATGTGGAATAGTGCTTGTTCCCATCAGACAAACTAGAACACCTCATGATACAGGAACCATTGAGGAGAGAACACAGTCTTCTGTGTCTGGATTCATTGGTGTGGAATCATTGGGTATACTTTCTCTAGGCAAATATTTATAGTCTTTTGAGAGCATTTGGACATTTTTTTTCTAAATTGATTCAAAAGGTATGTCACTTTGTTGAGGTATACAAATGAATTTTTATAAGATTTTTAAAAATCGTGTGTGTGTGTGCAGCTTGTTGACTTATGCAGCAACTGGTTTACGTAAATGACATAACCCCATATGGTTGACAAGAAATTTTTCTGAAAAGGCTGATGATAGTTTGCTATGGCAACAAAAATTAAAGAATGACCTCAGTATGGCCACAATTCCTCTGATTCATCATTATTCAGTATTCTTTTCTGACCATCTCAAAGTTCAGACTGGCCCAAGCTCTCAGGCAAATCTGTTTAAACAGTCTTGGCCTGATATTTTTGGTAGAACAAATATTCTACTTCTGTTTCCTGTACTCCAGTGGTCATCCTTAGCTTCTACCTTGATGTCAACTTTCTCCAATTCTGACTCTGTTTTTGTTCTTACAAAGTCTTCTCATCAAAATCTGAACACAAGCTTCTGAAGTCTAGAACTGTGTCTGGAGCAACATCTTGGATTAAACAACTCCTTCTCCTGCCTCTAAGATTCCACCTGTTAAGTTCGCTCTGTCTTATTGTGATGAATCACCCATAATTGGAAACCTCAGAAACACAGCCTGTCTTAATCACAACTAAAGTTTTCATACATTTGGAATGGTTCCTTGCTTATTTCTGTATCTTGCAGTTGGGGCTGCCCACAAGGTCAGCTTAGTCAAGTCTTGCTTTTGTTCTTCTCTTCTTTGCATATTCCATATGGAGACATAAAATTAGCAATGCTTAAGCATGAACAAATTATCAACCAGAAATTAGAAAAATACATATTTTATTCTTTGAAACATTCGTTGAAGTAAGAACAGTGCTTCAAAAAGCACCAGGCTCTTCCACCAAAGATCATTTAATAATTTTTAGTACTTATTGATTGCTCACCATATGGAGAAAAGAATTAGTTATGCTTGAGCATTGAACAAAGGCTCAAAAAAAAAAAAAAAATGTTGGTCCCAACCCTGTAGCAGAGAATTCCATTAGAAATATTGAACTGTCCCCAAATTTGCAAACTGAAAAATTAAGGAGGTTTTAGTTGTTATTTTGACCAATGACCAATAACATGGTCTGTTTGTTCCTTTCTTTTTTTATCTTCTAACATGATGAGATTGAGCTCTTTTTCCCAGAGACTCAAAACATGAACCACACTATTTTTGGTACCATGTAAAGAATGATGACTTAGAAAAAAGCTGGTGGAGTTAATAGCACCTGTATAGTATGACCTTGCTTTCTGCCTCCACACCATTATTTCAGAGGCTCTTTAAGAGTATTGCATATAATGATCAGGATATAAAACATTGTTGCTGTTGTTGTTGTTAGGTTCCATGGAGTAGGTACAAACCCTAGCGACCTTATACACAGCAGAACGAAACACTGCCCGATCCTAGGCCAACCTCACTACACTGTTGTCACGCTTGAGTCCATTAATGCTGCCACTTATAAAACACATATAAAACATTATGAAACATATAATATATATGTTCTCTATTTGTTGGAATTTATACTTAGATTCCTCTGGGCAAATGAGACAGAAATATTCTATAAGCATAAAAATATGTGCTATGTCACTGGGTTTAGCTCAAATGGGGCATAAGGAATGAGTGATTTTTCATTTAGTATTGGATTAGTGAGACTAAATAAGCTTGGGAACTCAGTCCCATTTGAGTAAATGCATGTTCATTCTACCTGATCTCTCCTTTCCCATAAATATGAGAGGTTCGATACTGAAATAACGGGAAATTGTACTGGCATGTTATTTTGCCGGCAGTATCTTATTGATGTGGGCTGATGTGAGGAGGAAAGAATAGCACAGAAGTGTGAAGGTGACTCATAACGCCATGTTCATATTATTTTCTATAAATAAGAAAGATAACATGCATCATCATCAGTATAGCTGAGGGAATCCATTTTTGACCCTAGTGCTAAGCTATATTATTTCACATTTATACCATTGTTATGAATATGAACTCTAAAGGCTCCAGTGGAGACTCAAAGTGATTCTGAAGATATGCATCTTTTCCTATACAAGACATTCCATTTTTCTTCCCTTAATGGCTGTTGATGCTAAAATATAAAATGCAGACTGATAAATATCTAACCGAGTAAAATATGATTCCACTTATGCAGACTGATTTGGATGGCACTGCTTATTTTTAATATGATGCTTCCTTCAGGAAAGAAAGGACATGCTGGCATTGCATTGCATTGCATTTTCTATTGTGTATATTCAGTGAATTTATTCTCTAGCCATAAATATAATAAAAGTTAAGCAACAGAAGTAGAATGACTTGAGACCTTACATTTTTTTTGTGATCTTTTCCCTAATTATCTGAGTTTGAGTGGACATGGTAACCTGACAACCTGTCATTAAAGCAAGCCCTTTGTCAACAAGAAATTTTATTGAGGATTGTGTTGAACAAGGAACAAGCAGAATTTAGGTAAGGGAGGAAAGAATGACATTTTCCATGAATTTTTACTTTTCCTTACCTTTTACAAAATATTTTTGTTTCTTGCTTTGGCTACTGTCATTGTCTCTCGGCTTACTGAATTTTCTCATTCTGTGCCTCTCATAGCAGCTGGAGCAGTTTGAAAAAAACCAAATTCAGACAACTACTTAAAATACTGTAATTGCTTTCAATTACTCCTAGAAAAATACCTACAGTTCTTACTGTAGCCTACAAAGTGCTACTTGATCTTCCATTTGTCTATTCTTCAAGCTTTTCCAGTGCTATTTTCCCATTACTTATTATTCCGGTGACCATATTGTTGTTATTGTTAGGTGCTGTCGAGTAGCTTCCACCTCATAGTGACCTTATGCATAACTGAACAAAACACTGCCCAGTCCTGCGCCATCCTTACAATCATTGTTAGCTTGAGCCATGTTGTTGTTGTTGTTAAGTGCCTACGAATCGATTTCAACTCATAGCGACCCTGTATAGGGTTTCCAAGGAGCAGCTGGTCAATTTGAACAGCCTGCCTTGCAGTTCAAACAGATCTTGCGATCCAGTGCACTATTCCACAGTGCCAAACAAGGACTCGCTACATCCCCTTTTATCTGGGTGGTCCTGACTTACTTCTGTTATATAAGAATTCCTTTCAGTTTATTAACTTCCCCATTTATAATTATTGCTCGATGATACATTTGTATGCTAAAAATTGCCCTCAATATGTTCCATGGGAGTTGCATCAGGCATGCTTCTACAACCTTTTTAAAAGTCCCCACCATGTTTTCTTTTTTAGCACTTCCTTATTATTTTTCCCCCATTTTGTAACAAAGCATTCTTATTAGTTGTTGCACTGAAATAGTCCAGTATGTGTTTGATAGACCTTTCATTGTACTTCCAGGTTCTGCTATGGTCTCATCTAGTAGTAAGTGACACGTGATGTATACATGTAGCTGAAACAGTATTCACATACAACCACCCAAAACCTACTGCCTTCGAGTTGATTCCAATCATCGTAGCCATATAAGACAGAGAAGACCTGCTCTGTAGGGTATCCAAGGCTGTACATCTTTACATAAGCAGACTGTACCATCTTTTACCCATGAAGGAGCAGCTGGTGGGGTCAACTGCCAACTTTTAGACTAGCAGCTCAATGTTTAACCTGCTGCATCACATCCACGTGACATTCAATCTGAATAAAGACCTGCAAGTACCCATCTCTTTGTTTTAATACTTTGAAATTTCAATGTAATTTTATTGTTGTTGTTAAGTGCCTTTGAGTCGGTTCCAACTTATAGCAACCCTAGATAGGGTTTCCACCTTCCTTTTAAAGACAGTATACATGCAGAGTTCTCACTGACAACTGAAGTAACGCATGGAACAAAGAACTAACCGTTTTCCATCTCTAGATGTGACTGGAGAGGTATTCAACATTGCCACCCGGCCCATCATTTATTTGGGCTCTCTGATTCGTACTGAGGTTCAGGAGATGTCAGAAACAACCAAACGTCCTTTTGGCAGTTCCATGGAAAACGAATAATTACAGGTTAAGTGTGTGCCAATTATTTGTAGAAAATAGAGGTTTAGCAATCTTTGCCATAGTGCTTACTCTAAATATTCTTTCTACAGTAGTTTTGTCATGTACTGTATGGGATAAATGTCCAATTATCCATTTATAGTTGCTTGCTAACGTTCTTTACGTTGTTTTTTTTTTTCCAATAAACCCTTTGTTTTTTTCTTTTCTTCCCATAAAGAAAAGGGAAGAAAAGAAAAAAACATAATGAAAATTGAAAAATTTTCTTTGAACCTACACTTCTCAAGAAACTTAATATTTTGCACAGGTAAATTTTACAAAATGTTTGTTGGTGACCATGTAAATGATATCCCCGAGAACATGAAAATTGGAAGAAACAAATCTGTTGAAGAGCATCGACATCTACTTCCAATGTGAGAACTTGTTTTGAGAAGACTATGCCCAAAGATGATGATTTAAAATGTGCAATTACAGAAGGTGCAAAAACATGACACTGTAAATAAATGACTTTTTATTTAGATCAAATGCCTATGAATCTAAATTAATTTCACTCATTTTAAGTCTAAATTTTCTGATACATGTGCAAAAAAAAAAAGTCACTGTGAATATGTTGGCTCTATTTGCAAAAGAATAATATTGCACACAGTGAAATATTGCTGGGTTTCTATAGGCATTTTCAGATGCTTCAAAAACAACTTTCATTAAGTTAAAGCCAGGAATAGTTCGATTTTGTCTTTAAAGTCATAAAATCAAAATATAACCTTCCAAAGCTAAGTCTGCTAACGGTGAAATCTCTGACATGTTTTGTGCATACTCTTGTAAATTCAGTTTTAAGGCCAATATGGAAGATAGTTTTTTTCTGTTTGTTTGTTTTTAGTTTTTTTTTTTTTTTTTTTTTTGAGACTACAGATATGCTGGAACACAGTGCTGTGCTAAAAACAATGTTGTGTTTAACAAATCCATGGGACACATTTTTTTAAAAGTAACTTGTTGTTTATATGTAATCCGTGTCTTACCAATCAAAACGAAAGCTGTGGCCATCAGAATTTAAGTATATTGTAACCAGACTCCCAAATGGGATAAAGCTAAGGCTGAATATTAAAACAAACAAACAAACAAACAATTCAACATTCCTGGGCATGCCTTCTCTCTTTGCTGCTTGTCTTCAATTAAATTTCAGAAATGTATGACCTTTTGAAGAACTACTTCATAAATTATTCTGTGTTCTACAAACCTTTTCAACTTTGTAAATTTCTTTTTAAAAATCATCTGTATTTTTGTTTCATTTTGTACAAGTTTAGTTGAAGATTATTAATAAAAAGAGTTTAAAATGATAACAAAAAAATAAGCCCATGCCATTGAATTGATTCTGACTCATAACCCCAACCCCCCCAAAAAAACACACTGTTATCAAGTTGATCCCAACTCATAGAGGCTGTATAAAGGGTTTCTAAGACTAAATTTTGAGTTATGGTGTTGGAGAATACTGCCATGGACTGCCATGCCATGGACTGCCAAGAGAACCAATAGATCCATTTTGGAAGAAGTGCAGCCAGACTGGTCCTTGGATGCCAAGATGGCCAAACTTCGTCTCTTATACTTCAGACATATTGTCAGGAGGGACCAGTCACTGGAGAAGAATATCATGTTTGGTAGGGTGGAGGGTCAGAGAACACGAGAAAGACCCCCAACGAGATAGATTGACCAAGTGGCAGCATCAATGGGCTCCAGCATGGCAACAATTGTGAAATAGACCCAGGACCGGGCAGTGTTTCATTCTGTTGTGCATAAGGTTGCTATGGTTTGGTACTGACTCGATGGCACCAAACAACAACAAGACTAAATATTTATGGGAGCAGATCACCTCATCTTTCTCCCACAGAGTAGATGGTGGGTTTAAATAGCCCACCTTGTAGTTTATTCTGACTCATATGGCTCTAATTATCATCTTTTCAACATTTTTTGGAATATCAGTCACTGCGAATGGAGCTTACAAACTAGAAAACTTTAAAATTAATTACTACAGTAGTGAGAAAAAAACATAAAATTATTAAATCACGAGAACTCAACAATGTATAATATGTAGTTTTAAAATACAAAGTGTCCTTTGAACTAGACTTATTACAAGGATCTTTTGATGGAGCATCCTAGCTTTAATTGGACAAGCTTATATTCTCTACTGGATGGAGTATAATTGTGAAGACCTACGACTTTGAAACATCTAAACTTGGCAAAATCATTTAAAAGTTTCATAAATAGCAATGAGGTATTTGGCAAGCTTGTTAAAATATCTGTAAAAATAAATATCTGGGCTGATGTTGTCATAAGTTTTAATCAAGGAGTAGAATTATGACTATCCTCTATTTTGCCAAACTTGCTCTGAATTTATCAAATACTTCAGCCCTTGATAAAAATTAGTAAGTTTAACAGAGTAGGATCTATGAAGGTATCAAATATATCAAATTGTTAACCATTAAACAAAATGCAACTCTGAAGATTGACAGCAATTTAATGGAAATTTTATAAACAATTATATCAGATTCAGCAAAAATATTTTTCTGGTAATTGGTGTTGCCAGTTGCCTTCAAGTCAGCTCCACCACATACTATGTACAACAAAAGGAAACATTGACTGGTACTGTCCCATCTTCACATCATTGGTATATTCCAGTCAGTTGTTTCAGTCATTGTGTATTTAGAGACTCTTTCAACCTAGGATCCCCTGGGTGATGCAAATACTTAAGCACTGGACTGTTGTTGTTGTTGTTAAGTGCCATCGAGATGATTCTGACTCATAGAAACCCTGTATGGGGTTTCTAAGTAGCGGCTGATAGGTTTGAACCACCAAACTTGTGGTTAGCAGTCTAGTGTTTATCCTACCACAACACACCTGGGCTATTGATCAGAAAAAAGTTGTCAGTTCCAGCCTACCTAGAGGCCTGGCTATGAGAAATAAAGGCCTGGTGATCTGCTTCCAAAAGGTCATGACCCTGAAAATTCTATAGAGCAGTTCTACTCTGCAATACATGGAGCAGCCGTGACTCAGAATCAACTTGACAGCAACTGGTTTTTCCATCCTAGAGAATTCATGGACAACATTGCAAAGAATGACAATTCCAGAACACTTAACTGTGCTCAAGAGGAACCGGTACATAGACCAAGAAGCAGTCCTTCATTGTCACAGCTATAATTTTGGAAGATGCGTAACTAGAAGGTGGGAGTAGTCAGTCTTTCATTTCAGAAACAGACGATTGCAGGACCATCAAGAAGGAAGAGCGTGAGTGGAGCGTGAGATGGCTACCTAGAAAAGTAGTGACAGCAGAGATGATGGCAGAGGTGATGACATGGAAAGATAGAGCAACTGTAGTCTCTAGGTCCATGGGTTGAGGAAGGCTGTGTGCCTGTGGGTAGGAGGCTGGCTTGCAGAATATGCCCTTTGGACATTGAAATGAATGTACATATTTTGTTCTGTATGAGTACATTAAATATTTTTGCTTTGTTCATTTGTTAAATATTAGATGTAAAAGGGGAACCACAGGGGGGAAGTATGATAACGTTGCAGGGAAGAGATTGTAATCATTGAGATGAAACAAAGTGTATAATTTGTTGAATGTAAAGCTGATAATCTTATCTGTAAACCTTCATTCAATTCACAATAAAAAAGTTAAAAAAAAAAAAAGACGCAGTTCTTCAGACAGAACAAGGGATATCACATGGTTTAAAATCAGGAAAGATGTGTATCAAGGTTGTATCATTTCACCATACTTATTCAATCTGTGTGCTGAGCAAATAATCTAGTAGCTGGAATATATGAAAAAGAACATGGCATCAGAAATGGAGGAAGACTCATTATCAATCTGTGATACACAGATGACATACACTTGCATGCTGAAAGAGAAGATTTGAAGCACTTACTGGTGAAGGTCAAAGAATACAGCTTTCAGTATGGATCACATCTCAACCTAAGGAAAACAAATTTCACAACTGGACTAATTAACAACATCATGATTAACAAAGAAAAGATTGAAGTTGTCAAGGATTTCACTTTACTTGAATTCAAAATCAATGTTCATAGAAGCAGAAGTCAATAAATCAAATGCCGTTACGCATTGGTCGAATCTGCTGCAAAAGACCTCTTTAAAAAGTAAAATGGGATAGATACATAAAGTTACATCAAGGAGATTGTAATAAATGAGATTAAACAAAATACATATGAATTGTTGAACATTTATCATCTATTCTGTAAGCCAATTCACAATAAAAAAAATTCACAATTAAAAAAAAATGTTTTTGTTTTAAAAAATAGTGTCAAAGAGAGATGTCATTTTGAGGACAAAGGTTCCCCTGACCCAAGTCATGGTCTTTTCAGTCACCTCAGATGCATGCAAAAGCTGGACAATGGGTAAAAAAGACCAAAGAAGAATTGATGCATTTGAATTATGGTATGAGTAAACAATGTTGAATATACCAGGGACTGCCAGAAGAACAAACAAATTTGTTTTGGAAGAAATACAGTCAGAATTCTCCTTGAGAGTGAGGCTCATGGAACTTCCTCTCATATACTTCGGACATGTTATCAGGAGGGACCAGTTTCTGGAAAAGAATATCATGCTTGTTAAAGTAGACAGTCAGAGATAAAGAGGAAGACCCTCAACAAGTTGGATAAACACAGTGACTGCAACAATGAGTTCAAACGTAATAGCAATTGTGGGGATGGTGCAGGACCAAGTCGTGATTCATTCTGCTGTTCATAGGGTGTCTATGGATTTGAACCAAATCTATGGCACCTAACAACAACAACAACAGGGAATTCATCTTTCAGCACAATTTCAGATAATCTTCTGTTGTGTTCCATAGGTTTTTATTGGTTGATTTTCAGAGTTCGATCTCCAGGTTTTTCTTCTTTTTTGGTCCTAGTCTGAATGCTCTGCTGAAACCTGTCCACCCTGGGCAGTCCTGCTGGTATTTGAAACACCAGCGGCATAGCTTCCAGCGTCCCAGCAACATCCAAGCCACCACAGTATGACAGACTGACAGAAAGATAAATAGCAGTGACAAAATCTTACAGATAAAGTATGTAAATATCACCAAGAATAATTAATCTTGTTATGCTATTTTTAATGTTCATAAATCAATATGAATTTTTAATGTACATGATTATGTGATAGTTATTAGAAAGTATGATTTAAAAAAATAGATTTGTATATACTAATCATATAAGTTAACTAGTACAATAAAACCAATTTCTTATTTGTTATCAAACCCACTTCCCAACTGCTATTGAATCAATCCTGACTCATAGCAACCCTACATAGGTTTTCTGAGACTATAAATCTTTATGGCAGCAGACATCATCTTTCTTCCAAGGAGTAGTTGGTGTGTTTGAACCAACAACCTTGTGGTTGGCAGCCCAATGGCTTAATCCACAGCACCACCAGTTCTCCTTAACAATTATGAAAGGCAAATAGATTTTTATGACCAATGAACCGTTTGTTTCACCTTAGGTTGAAAACAATACAGACAACAGAACTCATGATGTACCTTGTGGACACAAGATTAGGAATTCTAGGCCTTTTTCAAAGGATCCAGCCAGTCTTGCTGATAGAAGTTTTGAAAACCCATACTCTGAGTCTATTACAGTAAATGAGTCTCAGTATTATTTCTGGTTCCTTGGTGACTTGGGTCTTCTTTTTCTTACATATCTTCTCAAGGTCTGGGTGCTTGGTTACTGGATTTCTGCTATCTACAGCCTAACCTCACTGATGCTACTCCTCCTATTCCCAACTAATCTTTTCACAAAGGAGCCCTGGAGGCACAATGGTTAAACACTTGGCTGCTAAATGAATAACTGATGGTTATTCATTTAGACTGGAAGTTTGCTGCCATAAAGATTGTTGTTGTTGTTGTTGTTGTTGTTGTTGTTGTTGTTAAGATCCTTCAAGTTACTTCCAACTCTTGGAGACCCTGTATACGATTTCCGAGGAGCAGCTGGTGGGTTTGAACTGTCGATCTTGCTGTTCACAGTCCAGTGCTGATTCTACAGCACACCGATTACAGCCTTAGAAACTCAATGGGGAAGTTCTAATTCTGTCATATAGGGTTACTATGAGTCAAAATCCAGTCAGTGGCATGCAAAAACAAAAACAACACACCACAACTCTTTCTGTTCATTTGCCTGCAATTCAGTTTGTTTTGTCTCCAGATCTAAGCTTCCTTCCACTCTCCATGTCCTCATCTTGACAGAGTCACAGGTTGCTTGGGAAAATATTTTGAAACTGTAAAAATATCTTTTTACAGTTTCTTTTTTCACAGCTGTGAACTCAACTTACTCTCCCTAGAAAAGGTTTTGATCCTTACATACATGTTTGATTTTGTTGTGGTGGTTTTGTTTTAATTAAAATTTAGAGCCATTATTCGTTTTCCTTGTGGGAAATATAGTACATTCCCTCTCGCCCCTCCCCGCCATTAGGCAGAAGACCTTGCTTTTAATTTTCATTCTGTCACCTTTATGTGATTATGGGCAAACTGCTTAACATTTCTCAAGTGTTATATCCCTCTTCTGTAGCATGGGCTTTTTGTGAGCATCAGATAAAATAATATATGTGCACATTTTTTTTAAACTGCAAAGCACAAGGTTGATGTGGACTGGTATTAGGTATGAAGTCTATTACTATAATTGTTTTTGGTCTGATGGTTAGCAAAAAGCGCCTCATCTCAGAACTTTGTCTATTAGGTAAATGTATACCCTTTGGATCCTGCCTTCCTTGGCTCTTTATGCAATAATGACAAAGAGAAGTAAGCTTTCACAGGCTACTGGTGTTTGAAAGTGGAGCACTGCAGTATTCTATTGTTTTAATAATGCCTGTCTTGCCTGAAGCATTAAGAAAACAATTTGAATCTTCTAGCCAAGTGTTTCTTTCTTTTTTCTCTATCAATCTGGAGTTATGTTGCCACCTTGTGTTGTAGTTCTGTATAGCAGTGATCTAACCCAACCACAAACCAAACTCAGCATCATCAACTTGTTTCTGACTCATAACCCACTTGTAAAGACAAGGTAGAACCGCCTGACCGGATTTCCAAGTTGGGAAATCCTCACAGAAGCTGACAGCCATATCTTTCTCCCACAGAGCAGCTAGTTGGTTTAAGCCATTGATCTTCCTATTAGCAACTGAATGCTTAATCATTAGGCCACCAAGGCTTCTTAGTGCTTTAAAAGTAGGCTTTAAATCAGTTTATGACTATATTTTGCTTTCATTTGGATGACAGTTTGCTTCATGCTACCACAATTTTCTGTTTCCTTCAATGTTTTCATATTGTTTCAGATTAAATATAAATAGAGAAGTATTTAGCAATGTGTTAGTATAACTCTAGAAGCGTCACCTGTTTAGCACTTCACTTTAATAACGCAGAATCAGAGATAATAAGAAAAATATCCTAAATGATTCTCCCCAAAAGTCAGTCGTTAGTATGTATAGGGCTGACAGTACTTTTATTAAGTCAGTCAAATGCTTTTCATGAGTCATCCCTCTAAAAGCCAACGCTGTGTTTATATTTTTATAATATAAGCACTTCCTACAATTACCTCTTTTAGAAGTCTACGTAAGTAAATATGGAATAGTAAGCCAACAAATCAGCAATTTGTGAGGAGGAGGGATTTTGCAGGAAGCAGGAATTTCCTCTTTGGAAAGTATGAGGAAATTGATCATAAAAGCAAGAAATGAAATAGAACAAATGAGGAAAATGATAAAGTGATAGGAAGATGACAATAATCAGAGTAAATAATAAAAGTCCGTGTCAGGGCTAAGAGAAATCAAATGTACGACAAGGGCAAAAACAGTTACATTAATGTCTCTTTACAGAGTGCTTTTTTTTTTTTTCCTCTGAGAGCTTACTTGGAGTCCTGTTGTGGTGCTGTAGAGCAAACACTGGACTGCTAACAGCAAGGTCAGCAGTTCAAAGCCACCAGCGACTCCTTGGAAACCCCAGGCAGGGTTGTTATGAGTCAGAATCAGTTAGACAGCACTTACCAATAAGAGCTTTCTTATCAGAAATAGATAACCAAATAAAAAAGTCAAGAAACAGAATGTCGTTAAATCTTAACTAAAATAGGATAAATTTTGTTGAACATGGAGTCCTGGTGTAGAGCTGTGGGCTAATGCACTGGACCGCAAAGTCAGTTTGAACCTCAAGGTTAGTGGTTCAGGCTCACCAGCTGCTCCTTGGAAACCCTATACAGGATCAATATGGGTCGGAACTGACTCCACAGCACTAAACAACACATGTTGAACTTACGCGATATGTTCTTGGGAATCTGGGAACTGAAGTAGAGCATTACAATTGGTACGGAAGTGCCAAAGAGGGCAAAAGAGTGAGTAAAAACAACTATTTATATAGGCATCTTCATTGTTGTTGTTGTTGTTAAGTGCCGTCTAGTCGTCTAGTCGGATCTGACCCATAGCGACCTTATACAGGGTTTCCGAGGAGCGACTGGAGAGCTTGACCCGCCGACCTTGCAGTTCAAACGGCTTTGCAGTCTGGCACATTAACCCACAGCGCCACACTTCATCAGTACTTATTAATACCACTTGTTGTCATTTGTTTTATTATCTCCATTTTACAAATGAGGAACTTCTGCCTATGATTTGCACTTGTAGCGTAGTGGTTACGAATCAGGCTGCGAACCTTAAGGTCAGCGGTTTGAAACTACCAGCTGCTCCGCGGGAGAAAGATGAGGCTTTCTACTCCCGTAAAGATTTATACCCTCGGAAACCCTATACAGGGTCGCTATGGGTCGGAACCGACTCGATGGCACATAACAACAACAACAAATTGGTTGTACTAGAGTTCTGGTGTAGTGCTGTGGGTTAATGTGCCAGACTGCAAAGCCGTTTGAAGTTCATTCAAGGTCAGTGGTTCAAGCTCACCAGCTGCTCCTTGGAAACCCTATACAGGGTCTGTATGGGGTCAGAATTGACTCGACAGCACTTAACAACAATAACAACAGTTGGTTGTACTGGTGTGGCACTGCGGGCTAATGCGCTGGACTGCAACGTCGGTTTGAACTGCAAGATCGGCAGTTCAAGTTCACAAGCCGCTCCTCAGAAACCCTATACAAGGTCACTATGAGTCGGAACCGACTCTATGGCATTTAACAACAACAAATAAATTGGTGGTACTCAACAACAACAATTGGTGGTTGAAGCTAAGCATTTTAATTGAAGCTGCGCTGAAATTACGTCCCTTGCCCTTGACTCCACCATTGTGTAAATGCGTATATGTGTGTGCTTTAATTTTTGCTTTTTTTTGTGTGTGGAGGTTTAGAAATCTCCCTAATGAGTTTTTCAGTCTCCCTAATGTGTTGGTACGGAGTCCTGGTGTGGTGCTGTGTGCTAATGCGTCAGACTGCAAAGTGTTTTGAACTGCAAGGTCAGTGGTTCAAGCTCACCAGCTGCTCCTTGGAAACCCTATACAGGGTCGCTATGGGTCGGAATCGACTCGACAGCACTTAATAACAACAATGTGTTGGTAATCAACCAAGCTTTAGCTAATATCCTGGTCCTGGTGTAAGTTTTAAATGTTCTAAACACAGGTATCACGACACTAATTTTTAATTCTATAGACAAAATGATAGATAGCTTTCACAAATCTGGTGCTATGGATATTATTGTTCAGTATTTATTAAGTAAATATTGACAATAAAAGTATTTATTACATAAATACATGACTAATAAAATAAATATTCATTATTTTTAACTTTGCTTCCCTAATCAATACCTTCATTTCCACTATGTCTAGGATTCTGTTCTTCCTAACGCTGTCAAACAGATGTCCCTTAACATGATGTTGTTAACTGCTTTCCAGTTGGCCCCTGACTCATGACAACACCCTGAACAACACGACAAAATGCTGCCTACCCTTGCATCATCTCTAAGATGGCATCATTTCGATGCACAGGGTTGTCTCTGGCTGATTTTTGGAATCAGATCTCTAAGCCTTTTTACCTAGCCCCTCTTTATCTGGAAGCTATTCTGAAACCTGTTCAGAATCAGCAACACATAAGCTGCCACCTATTGTATTCCTTAATATTATCATGACTTTAAAAAGAAGAAACTCAGTGTTCCAATTATCTATTGCTGCATCACAACCATCTCAAAATTCATTAAAATATTGATCTTAAAAAGCAATGTATTCTTTCTCACGAAGATTCAGTAAGGTAACTGGACTCTGCTGTTTGGTTTTGCTTGGAATTGCTCATGTGTTTTCTGAATAGGGGTTTTTCAAATCATGATAACTAGATATGCAGATGATACAACCGTGCTTGATGAAAGTGAAGAGGACTTAAAAACATTTACTGATGAAGATCAAAGAGCACAACCTTCGGTATGAATTACATCTCAATGTAAAGAAAACAAAAATCCTCACCACTGGACCAATAAACAACATTCTT
>NW_006408657.1:5460165-5461767 GCF_000296735.1 Chrysochloris asiatica
TATTTTTTTTTTTTTTTTCCTATTCTTCTTACTTCGAAGCCAGGGCAAGTAGGTATTATCTGCAAGTGTGGGTGGGTATGTTACCTTTTGAAATGGTTGAACACCAACCCTTTCCTTTTGGTACAGTGACTGTATTCCTTCCGTCTTCTTTTGATGCTTTCTGCATCATTCTGCATCGTTCAATAATTTGCCCAGAGAATCCTTCAATAACGAAAGTTGAGGCTTGATTTTTTACTTCAGTTCCCCCAGCTTGAAAATGCTGAACGTGTTCTTCCTTTTTGTTTTTCTGATTCCAGATCTTTGCACATTTTGTTGTAATATTTGGCTTTATCTTCTCAACCTGATCTTTGAAATTTTCTGTTCAGCTCTTGGACCTTCTCATTTCTTCCATTTGTGTTAGCATCTCTATGCTACAGAGCAAGTTTCAGTGTCTCTTCTGACATCCATTTTGACCTTTTCCTTCTTTCTTGTCTTCTTAATGACTTTTTGCTTTCTTCCTATATGATGTTCTTGATGTCATCTCACAACTCTTCTGGTATTCGATCTTTATTGTCTAATGTATCAAAGCTATCCTTAAGATGATCTCTACATTCAGATGGGATATATTCAAGGTCATATTTTAGCTCTCGCGGGCTTGTTTTCATTTTCTTCAGCTTCAGTCTGAATTTGCATATGAGCAATTAATGGTCTGTTCCACAATCTGCCCCTGGCCTTGTTTTGGACGATGATATGGAGCTTTTCCACCTTCTCCTTCCACAGATGTAGTCAATTTGATTTCTATGTATTCTACCTGGTGAGGTTCATGTGTACAGCCATCCCTTATGCTATCTAAAAAAGGTATTTGAAATGAACACGTCATTGATTTTTTAGAATTCTATCATGCAATATCCAACATCATTTCTATCACCAAGGTCGTATTTTCCAACTACTGATCCTTCCTCTTTGTTTCCAACCTTTGTATTCCAATTGCCAGTGATTATCAATATTTCTTGATTGAATGTTTGATCAATTTCAGATTGAAAAATTTGGTAGAATTTTTCTATTTCATCTTCATTGGCTTTAGTGGTTGGTGCGTAAATTTGAATAATAGTGGTATTAACTGGTCCTCCCTTTAGGCACATTAGTTTTATCCTATCACAGACAGCATTGTACCTCATGACTGATCTTGATCTGTTCTTTTTACGATCAATGCAACACCATTCCTCTTCAATTTTTTCATTGCGGCATAGTAAACCATGTGGTTGTCAGATGCAAAATGGCCAATACCAGTCCATTTCAGCTCACTAATGTGTAAAGATATTGATGTTTCTGCATTCCATTTCATTTTTGACAATTTCTAATTTTCCTAGATTCATGCTTTGTACATGCCATGTTCTAAATATTAATGGATGTTTACAGCTGTTTCTCTTCATTTTGAGTTGTGCCCATCAGAAAATGAAGGTCCCGAGGGCTTTACTCTCATGGGCTTTGCTCCATTCGCATCATCATGGTCAACTCTACTTTGAGGAGGCAGCTCTTCTCCAGTAGCATTTTGAGTGCCTTCCAACCTGAGGGGCTCATTTTCCGGCACTATATCTGACAGTGTTTCTCTGCTATTCATAA
>NW_006408657.1:5461867-5473305 GCF_000296735.1 Chrysochloris asiatica
AGTCGGTACCGACTCAATGGCACCTAACAACAACAAAGGTTCTTAGATGGAGTTAATCAAGAGAATGAATTCCAAGAAATGGAAGAAAATCTGGGTCTTGTAAATTGTCACAGAACCTACCCAGATTGAAAAGAAGAAAAAATAAGCTCCACCTCTTAGAGAGGAAGGAGGGAGCCAAAGAATTATAGCCATCTTTAGTTCCCTAAATCAACAACATAAACCACTAATAACAGACATCTTTTATCATTATTAATATGTCACATATATCTCATTGATCCTTAAGTCTTCACATAATCCTATGTTTTGACATTGTATATGAGTAAACTGAGGGTGAAAATAATTTTGTAACTTGGAAAAGGTCAAGAGCTCCAACAAGCACCTGACTTTATCATTTTATTTCATTTTCCTCTCATCCTACCATGTCATCTACTGATTCCCTGGGTTCTCTCATCAAAGCTACATTCCACTGCATAGTTTCTAACTCATCCATGCTCTGTCTTATTCTGCCTCTGCAATCTTACACTTCTCTTCCTCCCATACTGCACCCTCCTCTGGGTAATGGCCAGCTCTTATCCCATAGGTAGTCTCTCAACTTTGCCTTTATTTGCCTTTCCTAGGATACCCCTACCATATCCTACCCACCATTCATAATCTTGTCATAGGCTGCCAATCATTTCTCTATATATCTCCCTAATTATAGGAGTCCTGGTGGCACAGTGGGTTAAACATTGGGCCACTAACTCTAAGATCCGAGGTTCAAACCCACCAGCTGCTCCACAGGAGAAAAATACAACTTTCTGCTCCTGTAAAGATTTACAGTGCTGGAAACCCTAGGGGGACATTTTATTCTATCCTATAGGGGCACTATGAGTTGGAATCCACTCGATGGCAGTGAATTCGGTTGAGTTTATAGCACCTCACATTGGCATCCCCTTTTGTGAGGCTAAACCGTACCTTTTTATGCAACATTTTAGGGAGGGTTTGAAATGTTGATGAGCACTGGGGAAATAATGTTCTTGTTATTGATGTTATTAAGTACTGTGGACTCAGTTCTGACCCCGTATAGGGCTTCTGAGAAGCAACTGATGTATTTGAACTGTCAACCTTGCAGTTAGCAGTCCAGTGCTCATCCTACAGTGCCACACCAGGACTCTGAGGAAAGATATAGTAAGAAAAACAACACAAAACATTACCATTGAGGTAACCCTGTGTGTCAAAAAGTTGAGCTGTTCCATAAGATTTTCTTGCCTATGATCTGTATGGGAAGACTCCTGGTATGACACTGTACGAACAGCGCTGGACTGTGACCCAAAAGGTCAGCAGTTCAAACCCACCAGCTGCTCCTCAGAAACCCTATACAGCGTCACTATGAGTCAGAACCAACTCGATGGCACTTAACAGCAACAACAACAAATCTGCATGGGAAAGGTCCCTAGTTGATGCTGGTCAATCTTTTACAGCATCCCTCCCTGCTCCACCTCCCTCACCCCATACAATTACTAACTGCTTTCCTGGGCAAAATTTCCAAGTCAGTGTAAATCAGCCACAAATTTTAAACAACAAAATAAACTGATCAGATTTCTTATGGTATAAAATCATCAGGTAGAGGCAAGCTAAAAAATACAGTCAGCCAGCTTATCTTACCATTAACTTTATTTCCCTTCCTATCAGGGACAGGTAATCTTGTTCAGCTGCCCACTTAGTCTTAATAAGCCAACATGAAAGCCCAAATGGGAATGCTAAAAATCTCATTTCTGAGTCAGATGATATTTGGTTACCAGAGGCACTGTTTTCTATCTCTAGTTGGCCAGGTATTTGACATAGACTGGGGTGAGGAAAATGGCTTTATAATGGGGAACTGAACAAATGTTTAGAGTTTATTTTATTTGTCATGCAGCTAATTATTACTAGAATGCATTTGCCTTTAATTTTCCTGCCACAATGAAAATTGTAAATCAAAATTATAAAATATGTGCCAAGAAGATATGTTGTACTACAAAGAAAATTCTAGAAATTTAAAATAATCTTTCTCGGCACCTCTGTCTATTCTAGTTCTAAGATACTTTTAGAATTAATTGAAACAGTCTGAATATTTATAGGCTTTTTAAGGAATCCGAAATGTCTGTTTGCTCCCAGAAAAAAAGCATACCCATACTCTTTTAGATTCTTTATTTATGTCCTTGTACTATAGAGACTTAAGTATTCCTGGTGTGGCACTGTAGGATCAGCACTGGACTGTGAACCACAAGGTCAGTAGTTCAAATTCACCAGCTGTTCCTCGGAAACCCTATACAGGGTCACTATGAGTCAGAACCGACTCGACAGCACTTAACAAGAACAACAAATCCATAACACGGTTGTGACTGGGAAGGGATAAGAAGCTTTAAACTTACCATGTGCCAGTCATTGACTAAGTTAGACCAAAGAGAAGATGCTAATGGCTTTTCCTACTTTGACTTCAGCAGTGAAAGACCACTAAAATTCACTCTCAGTGTGGCATAACCTGGTCCCTTCTCTTTCCTTTGGCCACATCGTCTCCTTGTTCCTCTCCATCTTTCGATGACACAGAGAGAGTGACTGCTATTAAAGCTTGTGCTATAGACACATCTCCTTAAAGCCACCTGCAGTGGCCACTGGTAGAAAACACAGCAGGCACTTTCCCTGGCAAAGGAAGTAAAGAAAAAGCCCACCGGGTATCTCACTGAGGCCACAAATGGAACTAGGTAACAATTAAAGCAGTCACAGCTGCAAAGTTACAGAAGTGAATCTATATTAGATATTGAACCAGTTGCCCATGAAAAGCAGTCTTCTCCGTTCCATTGTCATACATAGTCTCTCCAATCACAGGCAAGCAAAGTATGGTAACTATGATTAGCATGCATCAGTCATTAGAAATTCACACACATGATAAGTTATAGAAATGCAGTAAATACACACCAAATGTTTCCCATTGTCTGTTTACATTGATATCCTCCTGCCACCTTGCTAAGCATGCATTTGGTTAATATCAGGGAAGGAGTCCCCAGTTGGTGCAACTGGTTAAGTGCTGAAAGCGTTCAAACTCACACAGAGGCACCTCAAAAGAAAGGTCTGGCAATCTGCTTCCAAAAAGTCACAGTTACAACAACCCTAAAGAGCAGAGTTCTAGTCTGCAACACACAAGGTCACCAGGAGTCAAAACTGACACCCATGGCAACTGGCATGGTAATATCAGGGAAGCATAGAAAACATCAAGCTTCCCAGTCACATCTATAGCCCTAAGTCATGTAGGCACATTTTATTCTTAGCTTTTTCAATACAGTCTAAAAAATAAATGCAAAGGTCTCTTAGCATGGAACCACCATCTTTAAAGAGATTCCAATGAAAAACAATGTAGACAGGATAGCTTAAAGCAATATCACTTCTGAAATCTGGTCCTAGAATGATTGTTCCTATTGACAGATGTTATTTACTTAGGATAAGCACTAGACTGCTAGTTGCAAGGTCAGAGGAGCAAAACCACCAGTCGCTCCTTGGAACCCTACTATATAGGTCACTGCAAGTAGGAACTTAATACAAACAACAATTTACATATGCTTGAAATTTCCTTGCACTTATTTTTTCCCCTTTCAAGTACTATATTGAATATATAAAACAAAGAGTCTGGTTACCCAATCTGACACCAAACTAAAATGCATATGAAAATCGTTCATTATTCCATATCTGAGTCCAGCAAGCAGAATGGATGACTTCAGTGCACCCAGAACAAATTTCAAAGAAGTCAAATTAAGTATAAAAATATATATTGAGTTTCTGAACAGGAAAACCTACATATGGTGAGAAAGACATTTTTAAATCTAGCCCATGCTCTCAAGGTGCCAAAGTTAACAACCTAGAAATTTTCATGTCTTTTCTAGAGGTTAGTCATATCTTTATCCAGCTTACCTGCCTATGTTGTTGTTGTTGATAGGTGGCATCGAGCTGGTACGGACTCATAGTGACCCTATACATAACAGAACAAAACACTGCCATTGTGCTAGTCCTTCTTGTTGGGTGTCTTCCTCTTTTTCTCTGACCCTTCACTTTACCAATCATGATATTCTTCAAGGATTGGTCCTTCCTAATAATACGTCTGAAGTATGAGAAATGAAGTCTGGTCATCCTGGATTCCAAAGAGCATTCGGGCTGTACTTCTTCCAAAACAGATTTGTTTGTTCTTTTGGCAGTCCTGGGTACTTTTAATATTTTAATACTTCCAACTCAAATGCATCAATTCTTATGCAGTTTTCCTTTATCATGGTCCAATTCTCATGCATATGAGTTTATTGAAAATAACGTGGCTTGGGTAAGGCCCACCTTAATCCTCAAACTGACAACTTTGCTCTTGAACACTTTAATGAGGTCTTGTGCAGCAGATTTGCCTAATGCAAATACGTCATTTGATTTCTTGACTGCTGCTTCTATGAATGTTTAAGGTTGATCTGAGCAAAACTACGTCTTTTAACAACTTCAATCTTTTCTCCATTTATCTTGATATTGTTTATTGGTCCAGTGGTGAGGATTTTTGTTTCCTATAAATTGAGGTACTAGCCATACCGAAGGCTGTGGTCTTTGATCTTCATCAGTAAGTATTTCAAGTTTTCTTCACTTTCAGCCAGCAAGGTTGTATCCTGTGCATATCACAGGTTGGTAATGAGTCTTCCTCCAATTCTGATGCCACATTTTTCTTCATATAATCCAGGTTCTTGGGTTATTTTTTAGCATATGGATTGAAAAAGTACAGTGAAAGAATACACACCTGACACACAACTTTCCTAATTTTAAACCATTCGGTGTTCCCTTGTTTTGTTCAAACAACTGCCTCTTGGTCCTCATGAGCACAACTAAGTGTTCTGGAATCCTCATTCTTCTCAATATTATCCATATCTTCTCATGATCCACACAACAAAAAGCCTTTGCATAGTCAATAAAACACAGGTAAGCATCTTTTGGCATTCTCTGCTTTCAGCCAAGATCCATCTGACATCAGCAATAATATCTCTCATTTCTTGTCCTCTTCTGAATCTGACTTGATCCTCTGAAAGTTGTCTATCAATGTACGGTTGCACCTGTTTTTGAATTATTGTTAGCAAAATTTTGCTTGCATGTGATATCAATATTGTCTCATGACTTCCACATTCCCTCGGGTCACCACTCTTTGGAATGGGCACAGATATGGATTTCTTACATTCTGGTGTCTAGGTAGTTGTCTTCCAAATTTCTTGGCATAGATGAGTGAGTGCCTCCAATGCTTCATCAGTTTTCTCAAATATTTCAATTTGTATTCTATCAATTCTCAAACCTTCCTCTTTGCCATTGTCTTCAATGCACCTTAGATTTCTTCCTTTAATATCATTGGCTCTTGATCATATGCTACCTTTTGAAATGGTTGAACTTCGACCATTTCTATTTTGGTACAATGACTCTGTGTATCCCTTCTATCTTCTTTTGACATTTTCTGCATCATTCAAATAATTTACCCACTGTTGCTATTGTTGTTAAGTACCGTGGAGTCGGTTCAGACTCATAGTGACCGTGCACAAGGTTTCCGAGGTTGTGAATCTTTACGGGAGCAGAAAGCCTCATCTTTCTCCCATGGAACAGCTGGTAGTTTCAAACTGCCGACCTTGAGGCTAGCAGCCTGATTAGTAACCACTACACTACCAGAGCCCTTCAATATTGTAACTGAAGTCTTGAAATTTTACTTCAGTTCCCTCAGCTTGACAAATGCTGAACATGTTCTTCCCTTTTGTTTTTCTAATTCCAGGTCTTTGCACATTTGATAATAATATTAGACTTTGTCTTCTTGAGCTGACCTTCGAAATTTTCTATTCAGATCTTTTACCTCCCTATTTCTTCCATTTGCTTTAGCATCTCTATGCTGGAAGGCAATTTCAGAGTCTCTTCTGACGTCCATTTTGGTCTTTTCCTTCTTTCTTGTATTCTTAATAATCTTTTGCTTTCTTCCTATATGATGTTCTTGATGTCATCCCACAACTCTTCTGGTCTCCAGTCTTTAGTGTCCAATGCATAAAATCTGTTCTTGAGATGATCTCTAAATTCACGTGGGATATAGTCAAGGTCATATTTTGGCTTTTGTGCACTTGTTTCAATCTTTTTCAACTTCAGCCTGAACTTGCATATGACAATCGATGGTCTATTCCACAGTCTACCCCTCACCTTGTTTTGGCTGATGGCATGAAGCTTTTCTACCATCTCTGTCCACAGATGTAGTCAATTTGATTTCAGTGTATTACATCTGTTGAGGTCCATGTGTATAGTTGCCTTTTACATTGTTTCAAAAAGACCAATGAATAAATAAGTCATTGTTCTTGCAAAATTCTGTCATGTCATCGCCAGCATCTTTTCTGTCACCAAGGCCACATTTTCCAAATATTGATCCTTCCACTTCGTTTACAACCTTTGCATTCCAATCGCCAGTAATTATCAATACATTTTGATTGCATGTTTGATAAATTTCAGACTGAAGAACTTAGTAGAATTCTTCAATTTCATCATCACTGGCTTTAGTGGTTGATGCATAAATTTGAATAATGCTTGTATTAACTAGTCCTCCTTTTAGGCTTATGGATATTATCCTATCACAGATAGGGTTGTACTTCAAGACAGATCTTGAAATATTCTTTCTGATGATGAATATGACATCATTCCTCTTCAAGTTGTCATTCTCAGCATAGTAAACCAGCTAATACCAGTCCATTTCAGCTCACTAATGCCTACGCTATCAATGTTTGTGTGTTCATTTCATTTTTGAAAACTTCCAATTTTCCTAGATTTATGCTTTGTACATTCCATGTTCCAATTATTAATGGATTATTACAGCTGTTTCTCCTCATTTTGAATTGTGCCCTGTCAACAAATGAAGGTCCCGAAGGCTTTATTCCATTTGTATCATCATGGTCAACTCTACTTTGAGGAGACATCTCCTCCCCAGTCATATTTTGAGTATCTTCCAACCTGAGTGGTTCATTTTCTGGCACTATATCTGACAACATTCTAGTGTTCTTTATCAAGTTTCAATATTCACAGTTCTGGTGCTGTCTGACAGTGTTCCACTGCTATTCATAAGGTTTTCAAGGACTAAATATTCAGAGGTAGTCCATTTCTCATTCTTCCTAGTCTATCTTTGTCTGGAAGCTCAGCTGAAACCTGTCCACCATGGGTGACCGTGCTGGCATTTAAATTACCGGTGGCATAGCTTCCAGAACCACAGCAACACACAAGCCACCATGGTACAACAAACTGCCCTATATTATGGATAAAAGTCATCAAAAGAGAAAGCTGAAAATGAAAACGAATTTACTGAATAATTTCTCAAATGATTTCAAACAATAGTTTGAAATAGTCTTATAATGAAATGACTAGATCTACTTGTGTTTTTTGCATGAGAATGAAATAGCCTTAGAGTGTTTTCTATTATTCAGAGTCAGCTTCAAACTGAGCTAGACAGAGAGAAAGGAGTAGTGGTAACTTAGTGGGCTATTTGTTGGGCTGCTGACCACAAGGTCAACTATACGAATCCATCAGCCACTCCACGGGAGAAAGATTAGGCTTTTCTCCTGTAAATATGTGCAGCCTTGGAAACCCTTGACGGGGTTGCTGGGAGTTGGAACTAACTCCATGACAAGCAGTAGCAGCCGTAGTAGATACAAATAGCCAGTTACTAAGCTCTGTCGGTGGCCCCAGAATTTTCCATCCTTTACGTTTTCAGCCTTGGTGCCAATAAAGTAATCATTTAATTAGTTGTCCTCTGTTTCTACAGCTTTCAGAATCTCTAGAATATCATTTTAAAAGTGAGGAGAATGAAATAGCAGAATGAGGCTCACATTTTGGAAATGATGGGGCTTGAAAAAGCTATTGAGCCTTAAAACCCTAAGTAGAAAGCATTATTTTAGTACTCTTAACTACTTCCTAGTTAAGAGTAAAATAGCTAATAAATAAATGAGTGAAGACTGTACTGCAAAATACACAAGAGAGAAAGATTATGAAACCATATTTTATTTGTTTATTTTACAATTCTCATGGTGTTTTCAGGCTACAGTGCTTAATGTGAGACATTACAATGGTATGGTTAGCTCAAAATCATACCAACTTTCAAATAATGTATATATGTGATCTAATATAAAGAGCCCTAGTAGCATAGTCCTGGTGTGGTGCCCAAGAGCTAATGTGTCAGACTGCAAAGTCGATTGAACTGCAAGGTCGGTGGTTCAAGCTCACCAGCTGCTCCTCAGAAACCCTATACAGGGTCGCTATAGGTTGGAACTGACTCAACGGCACTTAACAACAACAACAGTAGCATAGTAAGGAGCTCTGGTAGCATAGTGGTTACGAGTCGGGCTACTAACCTCAAGGTCAGCAGTTCAAACTACCAGCTGTTTCATGAGAGAAAAATGAGACTTTCTGCTCCCATAAAGTTTTACAGCCTCAGAAACCCTACCCAAGGTCGCTATGAATCAGAAGCAACTACACAGCACATAACCACCACTTCTACCAGTTAGCATAGTGGATTATAAGCTTGGCTGCTAACCGCAAGATCAGTAGTTAGACTCTACCAGCTACTCCGTGGGAAAAAGGTGAAGCTTCCTGCTCCTGTAAAGATTTACAGCCTTGGAAACCCTATACAGGGTCTCAGTGAGTCAGAACCGACTAGGCAGCACACAATCACCACACCACCGCCACCGTGATCTAATAGGCATTCTTTAAAATATTATATATTAAGGAACTTTTTCGATTTCCAAGCTGATATTGAATTCAAGAAAAATGAATGGCACTCAGTTATCAATCCCATTTAATAGATTGTTTCTGAATTTAGGATTTTTGAAAGAGGTGACTTTACAACCTTCTTTACATTTTTGTACTCGTGATCTGCTTTAACCTTCTATTTATACTGATTTCAAAAGAGCAACATAACTGTTAGCTAAAATGTACAAACAGTCAAGATTAAATTTCACTAAAGGGTTGCTATAAGTCAGAATCAACTTGATGGTTTGCTGACTGTGGTAAAGATAGCAAATCTTTCTTTACTAAGGAGAATTTGATTCTATACAAAAGATGAAAGGTCAAAACTAATAACACAGAAATCTCAAGATAAATAGTATTAAAATATATTTCAGGGATTTAGATGAGTTTTGTCAGATTATTTCTCAACTCAATGTTGACAGTCAAGTTGAATTCAAATCGGCTTGGTCAATAGAAGTGGCTAACTCTCAGGAAGAATCACAGACGAAAATGATTAGGAACCTCAAAGTAATTACATAACTCACACTTTTGTTATCATGGGAAAAATTGAGAGAACACCGACTGAATCCAAATCCAAATAAAAATAGTAAGTGACTAACTGGAAAAGAATAAGTAGAAGAAAGTGACTCGATGAATATAGTTTATTTTCTATAACTATAAAGACTGAGATTTATGAACTTTACTTTGGGATTTCCCTCAGGTTTTAAAATAAGACCTTCCTAGAGCATTAGTTCGAGTTCTCCATCGGTGAATGGGAATAGTGGGTGATATTTCTACTGAAATGTTTCAAAGCTTGTGTTATTGATCCCATTGTTTCCCTGCCACAAAACCACCAAATATGTGTTGGAAACCTACCTCTATATGGTGTGGATTAATCCTATTTGCATATAGGGGTCTTTGTTATGTTAATGAGGTCATATCAGTGTGGAGCATGTCTTAAGAATAATCACCTTTTAAATATTAGGTACAGAGCAGATGGGGGAAAGAGAGATGCTATGTGAAGGTCACCAAGAAACTGAGGAACAAGAAGCTGGAGAAGCTGAGACCTGACCTAGTCAGCACCTTAGGTTAGATTTGGACTTCTAGTCTCCAGAACTATAAGAAAATAAATTTGTTTTTTAAAGCCACACATTTGTATTATTTCTGTTACAGCAACACTAAACAATTAAGACATTGCTTCTATAAAATAATGTAAACAAACTTGTTTCTTTTTTTTGTTGCTGCTGTTAGCTACCATCTACTCGGTACCAACTCATAGAGACCCTATGCACAACAGAACGAAACACTGCCTGGTCCTAGGCCAACCTCACAATTGTTGCCACAATTGAGCCCATTGATGCTGTCACTTTGCCAATCCATTTCGCTGGGGGTCTTCCTCTCTTTCTCTGACCTTCCACCTTACCCAACATGATATCTCTCTCCAAAGACTGGTCCTTCCTAACAATATGTCTGAAGTATGAGAGACGAAGCCTGGCTATCCTGGCCTCCAAGGAGCACTCTGGCTGCACTTCTTCCAACACAGATCTATTTGTTCTTTTAGCAGCCCATCGTACTTTCAATATTCTCCTCTAACATATCCAATTATTTCAACTCAAATACATCAATTATTCTGCGGTCTTCCTTATTCCAACTTTCTCATGCATATGAGGCTATTGAAAATGCCATGGCTTGGGTCCGGCATGCTTTAGTCCTTAAGCTGACATCTTTGCTCTTCAATACTTTAAAAAGGTCTTGTGCAGCAGATCTGCCTAATGCAATGCATCATTTGATTTCTTGGCTGCTTCTTCCTTGAGTGATAGTTGATTAAAAAAAAAAAAATTACAACTTCAATCTTTTCTCCATTTATAAAAATGTTGTTTATTAGTCCAGTAGTACAGATTTTTGTTTTCTTTACATTGAGATGCAATCCATAATGAAGGCTATGGTCTTTGATCTTCATCAGTAAGTATTTTAAGTCCTCTTCAATTTCTGCAAGCAAGGTTGTATCATCTGCATATTGCAGGTTGCTAATGAGTCTTCTTCCAATCCTGATGCCACGTTTTTCTTCATATAACCCAGCTTCTCAGATTATTTGCTCAGCATACAGGTTAAATAAGTATGGTGAAAGAATACAACCCTGTCACACACCTTTCCTAATCTTAATCCATTCAGTGTTCCTATGTTCTGTTCGAACAACTGCCTTTTGGTCTATGTACAGGTTCCTAATGAGCACAACTCATACTCATACTTCGCAACAGCTTGTCATGATCCACACAATCGAAGGCCTTTGCATAGTCAATAAAGCACAGGTAAACATCTTTCTGGTATTCTCTGCTGTCACCCTAGATCCATGTGACGTCATCAGATGGGATATCTTTTGTTCCACATCCTCTTCTGAATCCGGCTTGAACCTCTGGAAGTTCTCTGTCAATGTGTGCCTGCTGCCATTTCTATATTACCTTTAGTAAGACTTTACTCACATGGGATATCAAAGATATTGTTAGATGATTTCCACATTCCATCGGCCCACCTCTTTCTAGAATGGGCACAAATACGGATCTTTTCCAATCAGTTGGCCAGATAGTGGTCTTCCAAATTTCTTGGCATAGATGAGTGAGTGCCTTCAGTGCCGCCTCACTTTCTTGAAAGATTTCAATTTGTATTCCATCAATTCCTGG